>NC_048899.1:33067435-33156784 GCF_011077185.1 Oxyura jamaicensis | reverse complement strand
AAAAAAAAAAAAAAAAAAAAAAAAAAAAAAAAAAAAAAAAAAGAACTGGAAATTTTCAAGCCCAAAAGCTTTTATCAGATGTAGAAATTCACTGAAAAACAATCAGGCCTTCAAGATGAAATCCTCTAACAAGCAGTATGTCTCCTGTACACAGGGTTCTTTGCATTCTGTGTTTGCAGAAGTTGAGAATGGCTGGCAGTCTTACCCAAACTTTACTTAGCTTGGAAAGATAGCTTTCATCTTAAAGTATAACTGAGCTGCACACATGAACTCCCTTAGAAGTTGGTGCTACTGATGTGAACAGAAAAGCACAAATGTTACTATGGGGAGAATCAAACTCACATGACTAGAAAAGGAGATAATTGTATCTGCTTAAAATATGCTGGCCATGACATGTCAACGCAATGCTTAGAGAAAACAGAGATTTGTCCCAGGATTTGCTTCTTTCCTAGGAAAGAGTGTATTTATGCTGCACAGAGCACGCTAGTATATAAGGATTTTCATTGTAATGTACAAATAGGAAGAGACAAATGAGGCTCACATGTCAAATTTTCACTAAGTAATGCTGTATAGGACATGATTTTTTTTCATACATTAGCTGAATGATTACTTATGAACTAACTCAATATATCAGTTATATATAATCAGCATCCACAAGCTGATGTAGAGATATGCTGGTTAGACATGTTTGTGAGCAAAAATGGTTGGCCTCTACCCATCGGTGAAAATCTAATTCATGTCAGTACTACATGTCAGGAACCTGGTTCAACTCCAGTGTGAAGAGACTCTTCCCATAAGTCACATCCTGCCCCGTTATACACTGTTGTAAAGTTAGTCACCCCACTGATGTTAACGGTGTTATTTCTTCATTATACAACCATCCGAGAGCAGAATTTGTTACCGTATGACCTCAGTATGTCACTCCGTATTGACAGAGCTACATTGACTGTTTGCCAAACATGAAATTGATTTTTAACATTGTTTTAAAGGCATATAAGGTGGTGCATAATTTCATAACTTGTCTATTAAACTGAATTGCTGACTCTAAGCCACTAATATCATTTGAGTCTGATCTATTGATCATACAAAAAATGCAGGCTAAAAGTGTGTGCAATGCTTACTATAAATTCCTACATACCAGACACAAAATGCACTGCTGGTCAAGGTTATGAAAGCAAAATGAACACTCAGTCTAAAGATCTTTTATTCCCGATAACTTTATCCTCACAGGCAAAGAACTATCTTTTTTTTATCACAGAAATTCAGCAGTATTTTATTTTATTTTATTAGAAAACACTTGGAATGTATTTGTATGTGAGCTCTCGTGCATCTGAATGCTGAATTATGATAAGTAATGTCACACTGCCAAATTGTTTTCATTGCAAGTTATAACTTTTACAGACTGCACAGCTTTTACTGACTGATATCTGAGTAAAAAAAAATCACCTACATTTCAACTTAAAAGAGAAAATAGATATTCTGAAAGATAATACGGTAACCAGCTTAGTATTTTGCTTTCATTTTGTTAATGGCATGCAGATACGCTGAATATGGTCATATGTTCCCATTCATAAATATTATCATTTTACATTTTCTATTGTATTGTGACCCATAGGTCACCAATAGTATCAAAGCATCCCAGACCAGTACAGAATTCACTGAAATGACAGGAAACGTTAGCAGCATAAATACTTCCAGCCATTCCAGGCTCTCATCCTAAATTTGCTTAAATAAGAAGACAGAGACAGGAGAGAAGTTGGAGACACTCAAAACAAAAGGAGAAGTCACAAGGCTGGCAGATCCACTTTAAGTAGGCTTCCCCTGTGTGCATTCAAATTTGCCTAAGCATCCGTAAATGCTGGTTGTTTGATTGATCTTTTGGACTACAGGTTCTCAGTTTACCAGTCCTAATCAGGAATAGGCCCAGGAATCCCAGGACTGTTTGCTGCAGATAAGTCCTCTTGCAGAGGTTCCCAGGAGCATCTGCCCTTTGCAGCCCTGGACAAAACAATACATTATTACTCACATTTCAAAGCTCAGCATTTTTACCTCTCATGAATCTTGCTTAGCGTTCACTCCAAATCCTTAAGGAATCCTGAGCTCTTGCCTCTAAACTGTGACTTCTGATCAATGAAGGTTCGATCCCATGCCCACTGTCAGTGCTCAGCCATTTTCTTTCATTTCTGTCTTCCCTTTCCCCGTATTTCCTACCTCTGAGTTCCCTTTTGCTCAGTAACTCCCCAATAAATTTCAATAGGTGATTTGTGCCCCCATCCAGTAATCCATGCACAGTTGTTTCCCCGATCAGATTCAAACTTATAAACCTAATTTTCCTTGGCCAGCAGTCATTCCTTGTGCTAAGTCTGCTCTATCTGAATGCGTGATCACCAGGGTTTAATGGACTCTCACTGCTAGCGTTATAACTGGCACAGCGACATTTACTGTCACTGCTGTGAAATTATGCTCAGTTTGAAGGGAAAAGAGACAACAACAAAGCAAACAAAGCCCAATATTTGAAATGGAATTTGCAATTCCACACAAATGCACATTAGATATAATACCTAAATTATGCAAAATACTCAAACCAGCCCAGAAGGTAAATCAGATGTGTTTGTTTAATTTCCTTAATGCTACAAGTGTGGATATATCCACTGAAAATGAGAGATTAATGAATTAATAGGAGATTTTTTTAAAAAAAAAAAACAAGGGCTGTGCTGTGCAACACCTTGCCATACAATATGGCTTTAGGATTGTGAAGCCCAGGGTAGATTTGAAAAAAATATCTGTACTTACACTAATTAAAATACATTAGTAATGTCTATCTTCATGCTTTGGTGTAAACATTTCACCATAACTACCTGAACTGGAAATTTTTTCAGCTTTACCCATGGCTTGGATTCCTGCATTCAGTGCTCTGCCCTCTGCTTCTGCTGTGAGTCTGTTACCAGAAAGGACAACACAGCACTACCCCATACTGGACCCAGTTGGTTCCAGCTCTCAGGCAGCAACCCAGTGCAGACCTGCATGGCAGTGAGCAGGCAGCGCTTCCCCTCACCATGCACAATGCAGAATTACAGAATCACAGAATATCCCGAGTTGGAAGGAACCCACAAGGATCATCGAGTCCAACTTCTGGCTCCGTACAGGACTACCTACAAATTAAACCATATGTCTGAGAGCGTTATGACAGAATCCAGAGAACAGCCAGATAAACATCATATCCAAAACACCCAACACTGGGACATCTGGGTAGCCAGAAAGAAATTCCTATATTTCTGCTGTGTTTTCTTTTTTCTTTGCTCATTATTTCCTAGAGCCTCCATCACTTTCTCCTCCCCTCAGCATGGGTCCTCACTAATAGCTCTTACAATTCCCTTCCTTTATTTGTCTTCCTTACACCATTCCTTTTCCTTTACTTTCCACTGTGCAGACCCATGCCCCTAACGGAGCCTGCCCACTCTTTACCTCTCTGAAAATCCAGCAATTTTTGTGGCCCACAGACTATTCCTTCAACTTGTGTAATCCCTGTGTTGTTTTACTTACTCACTGTGCATGGTTCTTGGAGTGTGAGCATTATGTTTATGAGCATGGTTATAGTAATAAAAATAATAAAATAATAAAAGTTGTTTTTAATTGCTTACAGTGAAGTATTATACCAACAGACCAAATGAAATGTTGCCATCCTATGGTTGTGTTTTACTCATAAAGAAAACCAGAGCTTGGACAATGTGGATAAATGCAGGCCCCGTCTGCAATTACAAAAAAAGCTGTCAATAACACTCCACAACTGTCACTTTTATTGCCTAACTCCCCCTCCCATAGCACTATCTCATTTGTAGCTATGGTAAGATGCCAAATTGCTTTATTTCCAAAGTGTATGACTACGTTTTAAAAAAGCCTTTGTGTGCAATATATTCCACAGTGCTTAGTCTCATTAGTATTGCCTCAGCATGCATGCATTCATGACCAGCATCCTTATTTCATATGGAGGCATCCTTTAAAGAAATTGAATGCTACAGGGTCTATACATCAATGTTATGATGCTGTATTTTTCTTGAAATCTGTAAATAAGGTCAACAGGATAGGGATATTCCAGATGACAGAATCCCTAATAGTTTTTGAGGAGCAGCCTGTTTCCTTCTAAAAAGTCAATTTGTTTTTGACCCATGCCTATTAAAAAGCATACTTTGTATAGCAGAGTCAAAGCACAATTCCTGCAGTTTTCATGGCTTTCAGTAAAAATTGTTTGAAAGATTGTATGCAAGACTAGCTGCCCATAGATAAAGAAGGAAGGTAATGAGGACTCTGGATCATTGTAAGTGGCATTGTTTGACTCTGTATTTTAGGGTCTCAAACATGATGAATTCATAACCAAGACAGTATGGCAAGGGAGAATAAAAAGCAGCATTGGCCTTGCAAAAGCTATAATTTAGAGAGCCAAGAATGTAATTTCTGTTTCTGACACAAAATATTTAAATAGCCTAAACTTCTTTCAAGACTTTGGACCCAATCCTGATTCCCCAGGAATCACTGGCTTCAGTGAAGGGAAGGTCAGGCTCCCTTTCACAACACAGCCTTCGTGGTTTCTCCTTCCTGCCCCTGTCAGAAGCTAATCGGAGCCCGTAGGAGCTCAGGTCTCAGCCCGTAGGAGCTGTAGGGCTCAGGTCAAAGGTGCAAATGGGATCCAGGTCACTAGTGATTGAAGGTCACTACAACAGGGCAGCTGAGAAGTAAAATGGGGGGCTGAAACCAGCTCCTGGTGGACAGCCGTCCACCGTACAGAAATCATTACCACAACAAGAGCAGCAAAAAGGGGAGAAACAGAAATTAATGGGAAGAGGCATGAAACAGAAAAGCAGAAATATAGGGAATCAAACAAGGCAGGCTAAACTAGCACATAAAACCCAAAATAGTTCATTATAGTTTATGACTTATTAGGGCTCTTGTTCATCTCTAATTCCAACATACAACAGCAAATAGATCTGATAGCCAGGCCTATATCATTCTTTGTCTTAGCTAGAATTTAAAAAGACAAGAAGAGAGAGACTAAAGTAACATGAACAAAAGTGAACAGAATTAAAATGACCAGAGTATTTATAGCAAGAAGGACATGGCTCCACAGTCCATCACACACCTCTTTCTGTTCCTCACCATCTGCCACTACTGGATGTACATCCTGCAACTGTCCCCAAAGCATGGGACATTGGAACTAGTTAATAAAAAATAGGCAAGCATTAATGACAAGAAAGATTTGTGTTTCAGTTAATGAATTCTCATCATCCTGATCAGTTGGGCACCTTGAGAGTGGTTTCTTTTGAGAGACAGATGACTGGCCAGTGAACACTGAATCTTTACATTTTCTTCATCTACTTCTATTTGCAGTTCCTTCTGTTGATTCTCAGTTTCCCTTTTTCCATCCTAGCCCCAAACCTCCTTCTCCTTAAAGCAGAGTTTGGCTCTCTTTCTGCCCAGGCCTTGTCTGGCGGCCCCATCTCGTTCCTTTTGTTCCAAGGGGCAGCCACATGGCCCAGGCACCATGCAGGTGGGGAACCCGCCTGCTGGGCTCGGAGCCAGCCTGACTAGCATTCCCTTTCAACACCAAAGAGGCCACATAATCACTTTGTCACTTTCATGGCACCTATTTTACTGCAAAGGACTCTCCCTTTTAGAGAAAACCCCCAATTCCTTAATTGCTGTCTACTAAAGACCACTTGTTTGTCAGTACTGATTGGCTTTGGAGTTTATACAGCCCTTTGGCGGAGGAAGATTTTTATATGAAATGGACAGAATTTGCTTTACAAGATAAATCTCTCCCCTATATCTTTGAGGGCCACCTTTCACACCTGTCAGTGCACTCTGCTGCGCCTGCCACCACCAACACGAAAATCCCGACGTGTGCTTGGATTTCAGTACAGTACAGCAGAGAAAGGCACACAGAGAGCAGTCAACCCACATAAAAACTTTTCATGATTCCAGCAGAAGCTGGGCACGTTACTGGCACCATTAAATCTGACCTGTTTTCAGTGGATTTCAGTTTTCCCATCACAATGTGGCGGTTTGGCCTTCCCTTGTTCCTAAGAGTCATGTAATACTGCTCCGGTTTTCATCCATGCTTACCATACACTAGGTGAGCCTTGTAATCTTAGCCAGCCTGCTCAGTAGCTTTACCAATGAAATGGCAGCTTTAGGCAAGGCCTGAAGATATCATCCCACTTCCATTCTTATATGATCATTGCTGCTGGGACACCAGAATTAAGCAATCTTTTCCTACTAATCTAAACCTATCTCCCTCCATACTTTCAGCATTTTAGCACTGTCCTCTAATATCTCATTCGCAACTCTGCAGTTTTTATTCACTAGAGGACTAGAGGAATTCGTCCTATTCAGGATGCCACTGTCTGGACAGCCAAACAAGTGACAGGCTGTTACCTGGCAGTCCCTCCAGCTTTCGCTGTCTTTGGGGAAGAGATTAACCATAGAGACAATGACAAAGAAACTTCTGTAACTTGTTATTGCTTTGTTGTTTGTTTGTTTAATCCATATGTATTAAAAGAAAAGGAATATTGGCAAATACAAGTTTATTCTTGTAAGAGTTTTTGGTGAAGTTAATATTTCCATGGAATACAAGAATAATGAGGCAGTATCTTCCAAAGTTATGGTGCTGATCAGATTCAGGAGTCCTGATTTCTACTATTGGCTCTTCCATCATATTTTGTATAATTTTCTTAAAAAAAAATAATATATATATTGCTTCCTTGAGTCCCAATGTGTGTTTAACAATCCTTCATCACTTTTCATGGGCTCTATAGGTAAGGAGTACTAAATATTTCTATTATAAGTTGATTGGAACAAAAATGTCTGGGTGTTAAATTCCCAAGTTTTATTTTAAATAAAGCCTTGGATACAAATCTGTACACAACAGTTAAAGTCAAAGGGAATTCTTTCAGAAAGTTTAATGTCTGATTGACATGGCTGGTAGGTCAGCATTTTATCTGTAATACAATAAAATAAAAAGTGTCTAGTTTGTGCACCCTTTTAATGTTCTAGTTGAATATTAGTAAAAATCTTATCCTGATAGTAGTTTAGTCTTTGCTGACATTTGGCATTGGATTTCCTAGTGTATCTTTTGGAGTCTTTCCAAAGAAGAAAAGAAGGAGAGCAAGATGGAAGAAAGGGAAGGGAAGGGAAGGGAAGGGAAGGGAAGGGAAGGGAAGGGAAGGGAGAAGGGAAGGGAAGGGAAGGGAAGGGAAGGGAAGGGAAGGGAAGGGAAGGGAAGGGAAGGGAAGGGAAGGGAAACTTTTTTGTTTTAATCAATTCTCATAAAAAAAAAAAAATAATAACCTACAGGGTTTCAGTGGTAAATGCTGAAATATTATAAGCAGTTCAAATGGCCATGGATTCTTCCCATCTGTCATGGACTGCAACTGAGTGATGTAACAGAAAAGTGGTATTAGTTTCAAACTAAAAATAAATCATCAAGCCAAGCCTAATCCTATCGACACTGCCCTACCCATAACCTTCCCATGGCCAGGACAAATCATATTCTATAGGGAATTTGTAAATTCATTCTTCATGCTAGCTCATTTCTGGTCTCTTCAGGAAAAAAAAAAAAAAAAAAAAAAAAAAAGCTTCCAGATAGCTCATACTGAACCCGCTACAATAACGTTTCAGACTTTTTAATGTTAAGCTTCTCCCCATCACAGCCTAGCCAGACAACTTGCATAGTTAAGACCTCTGAATTTGTCTAAAAGGAGTTTATAAGGGCTAAGGCATTGGGAGCTGCCCCTGAAGCATTAGTGTAAAGGGAGGGAAAAATAATGGAATCTTGTTCTCTAGACATAGAAAAGATGCAGGGAAACATCCTTTCACAGGTAAAAGAGTAAGTGCAAAGACAATTTATGTGTATGTTTTACATCTTCGTTTATGTTTTTGATCCTCTTCAAAGGCCTAAGCAGGTACACTTAGAGGAACAGCAGAATTCCCTTAACTAGGTTTCTTCAGCATTGCTACACAAGTCAAGATCAAAGCTGCTTCTCTCTTTCACACAATTGATTCAGGCCAAGCTAGATTCATTGTTAGATTAATCTTGCTACAATCTTCCTGTCAAATGACATCTATTTTGTATAATCTTCATTCATAAATGTAAATAGTGCCATTAGTTTATATGTTCCTTGTTCAAAAAAATAATAGCACTAAACAAGGCTAGTAATTGGAACCTACCAGTAGAAGAAAACAGCAACTTCTTTCTTATTTTACAGTTAATCCCATCAGTGGTCCACAAAAAGGAAGTGAAAAAATGTTCCATACAGTGGGCTACTACGTGAAAACAGAGCATTTATGCTATTTCACTTTGCTTTATATTAGAAAAACAAACAAACAAACATATTTTTGCTTAAGACATGACTTTCAGTGTTGGAAACAACTAAAGTTTCTCACAGGCAACAATTAAAATCACAGATAAACAGAAAGACTGAAAAAAAAAAAAAAAAAAACAGGCCGAAGGTACCTATTGTGCCTGAAAACAGAAGTGCCCGAATTTACAGGCCCTTTAAAAAAATTCTTTATGTGACAAGGTCCAAGGGCAAACAAGATGTTTGTGTTTGAATCTGGGAAAGAACTCGGGCTTCCCAGATCCACGTCTTACACAAATGATTTGCCTTTGTTTGCTTCTTCAGAAAATGCTAATTTGCACATACAAATTAGTGGTGTGCACCTATGTCCATACGGATTTGTGGGAGCAAATTCAGAGACTGCTTTCCCAAAGCTAACTCATGAATTGCAACTCATAAGAAAGTCTGCACACAAAAGATATGTTTCTGAATATAAAGAATCACAATTTCTAATCAGTTTCATTGATGCTCGGTGTTTCTGGTAACCATAGTAACAGGCGCACACAATAAATGGTGTTTTGTTGAATCAGTCATGAGAAAGAAGTCTGGGCATGGTGAATCAGACTGAATCAGAAACAGTTTCCTTTACTACCCTCATCAAAATAACTTCAGTGTAACTAGAGGACAATTCAAATCAGCAAGACAGGATAAGTCCACGAAATTCAGCTCTCGGTCCTGTTTTCAAACAGTCCTCTCAGACGCTCAGATTAAAGTTTTACTTCCATTTCAAAGGCGGGGGTTTACGCAGGATAGGATTTAGTTCGAGGTTCAGATTTTATCTTGCCCATACTGCAAGTACTTTGCATCAGGCTGAAGTCCACCAGAGGCATTACAGATGTTCAGAGCCAAAAGACTCAGTAATTTCAGGCTTACATAATAACTGGGAAAAAATACATGAGAAAATTATTTTTTAATGTGAAATAGGGAAAATGTGCCAGATAGTAACAATGCAAATAAAATTCTCTTGCCCCCAGTTACAAGGCATCAGTGGCCAGAGTTTGCTCTGCACCAGTGGAAAAGAAATATAATTAAGATATAGTCATACAATTTTAAAAAGAAAAACAAAACTGGGTAAACTGAAGAGCATTGAGGAAGACGAGGTTTTCTGACAGCCATTCTTAGAAAACAGGTACAAAAACGGCATTCATCTGGCAGGCCCTAAACCAACTGTAGAAGTGAAAAGGGTTACCTTTGAAGTACAAAGATCAAATAAAAATTTTTTTTTCAAGTAATAAGATCTCTCTCAGATGGATTTCAGTAATATGAACATGTTTTCCATAGCATGGCAATAAAAATAAAACAATGCAATAAAACTGGAACTAAGTCAGTCACTCTTGAATTCTTAGAGTAAGGTCAACCAAAGTTAGGGTCGGTGCTTACAGTTTCTGATGTCACACTTATACCTAATGAAAGTTATAAAAGCATTGTGAGTAACGAGGCCTTAAATAATTTGGTGACATCATAACAGGTTTGATCAAGTGGCCCGTGATGGAATCAGAAATGCAACAGGTTTTTCCAGAACGTCAGTTTTTTAAAGGAGCTTTGGGAATATGGGTGGAGAAGGAATAAACAGAAAATCTTTTCCTTTTATCTCTTTTCAATTCATTCTCAGGCTTTAGCATCTACTTTATTCTCTTTTTTGACTGTATCATGTCTTTCTTTCATATTCCCTCCTAAAGGCACTAAAACCAAATCTGAGCATCATCGCAGCTATTGCTTTCATCACACATTTACAAGTAACTCTTTCCCCCTCTCCAGAAAAAATATTTTTTTCCCCATTGGGTATTTGATCTTAGGCTCTCCAAGTACCGCTGCCTTCCACATGTAAGAGCGTGTCTCATTGCAAACCCTGTACAGACAGGTAAGACAAATCAGAGGCCCAGCAGTAGACAGAAGCAGGAAGAACACCCCAAGATTCTGACGGCCCGAGCCCTTTCTCCCCAACTGTACAACCTCTCATGGTGTTATAGTCACTTCGAGAGATCATCTGCTCAAGGCAGGACAAGAGGACCCAAAGCCATGGACCAAGGAGAAGTAAAAGTAGAAAAAATGCCCCTGAGTATGAAAGCCACGTTCCTTATGGACAGCACCATCACAGCACACCGAGCGGCTGTATTTTAACGTATTTGCAATAGGCTGCTTCCAGTGAGGAGCTATGTATTATGAAAGACCATACTCAGCCAGAAAAAAACGCCAAACATTTGCTGTTTTCTGTCATTTGTTTGAATCCTGCTATGGCTCCCATTGGTATCAACAGTGTAAGTGCAGGGAAACACCTGTACGTTTACTCATTTCATCTACTCAGCTCAGTTACAGAACCAAATTTCCACTGCTGTCTTTGCTTTTTACCTAATTTTCCATCTGAGCTGGCAGAAGATCAAGGAGGTCAAGTGATTTTCTCGGGGTCACGTAGTGAGTCAGAACCCGGAGCCCAGATGAAATCCAGGATCCTGCCCGGCTCTGGCACTCGGGACTTGTCTACTCAGTAAACCGCACGGGTTCCAGCTGTTTTCCCTTCTCACATGAGCTGAGTATGAGGAAGTTTGTTGAGAATATCTTACATACAAATTCAGCCAGCAGTGGGCTTTCTGTGGTCAAACATTAGATTTAAAAGAACTTGAAATCAGTATCCAATACTGGGTACTATCTAGTGCTGTTCATTTCTTATCCTCTTCAAATATCTGTCCATGCTCTTTCTTGTGGTTATGTAAGAAATAAGGAAAATTTGTTTGCGTTTGGATTTTTTATTTAATTGTTGTTATCTCTAATCTCTGAAGAGAGAAACAAAGAGAATTATTTAACCACAGAACATTTCCTGCAGCCACTGGCGCTCATGCTTTTGTTCATTCGGTGTGTGGAGAAGCTGCCTCACTACTGGCATAGAGCTTCAACAGAGGAGAAGCCTAATCTAGCTTAATTAAAGGCAAGACTCAGCGTTTCAAATAATCATCACAGATACAACTGAAACCTCGTGTCAGAGTTAAAGAGCTCATACAGGTTACTGAGCGTTCCTGAAGGGAAAATGAGTACTATACGTTATTTCTCCTGTAGTAATGTGGGAGCATTAGGAAATGATCACTGCAGCTCGAGGGTCCTTATTTCTTGAGCATCTTTTCTGAGTTAATAAGCTTGAGCTTTATTTGGGTAATGGCTGAAATCTAACTTGCATGGGAGATCCCTATGGTCCCAAAATAAAAGGGTGATAGGGAATGCAATGCTACCTTACCGTCAATGCAAGTTCTGCAGTAGGCTGAGAACTAAGGCATGTTTTATGCAATTCATTATTAATCTTAATTTAAATTAAAGAGCATTCCTAGTACAACTGTTGCTGAATATGTCTAAAGAAAAATATATATGATCCGATAGCATGGATGAGGGACTCCTAATTTGTTCATTGGTAATGTCAGCCTTGGTAACTACCTAAATGCTGTACTGGATGCTCCTCTATCACTGTTTAATGTCTCACATGGCAATAGTGCCAGCTGAACATGGAGATGTTACACACTTTCCCATCTGGGAACAATGATTTCTTTTATGGGATATGATAGTTATGTGTATCCCATGGCAGAATGTAAGTCTCAGCACATCCTATCCACTAAAAAGAGACATTTTGGATTTTGGTCCATCCAGCTTTGACTCTGTCAGACCTTTGATTCTGACAAGTATTAAGGAAATGTTCCTTAAAAAGCTGCTGAAAAACAAAGACCTCCAAGCACTTCAGCACCTACTGATAAGCTGGACTGCGGTCTGCCCTAAATTCATCAATCCTATCATCACCATGATGCTGCTGTCACAAAACCCAGAACATGGAGAGAGCAAACTGGTGGAGGACCGTCCTCAGAGAAGACGCACTTTCCTCTTGAGGAGGTACCTCACACCCACATTAAGTGGTGCTCTCTACGGCCTACGTGGGGCTTGGCATGCAGCTTAACCTTGGTTTCCAGCAGTTGAGAACTACTTCCTGCACATCACTAGCACAGAGGCCGTAGGCTGCATCACTCAAGCACAGGCACAGAAAACCAACAGCTAAAACAAACGCCTCCAGTGCACTAAATATAAATATACCCTATGTGATCCTCCTCTAGGATCAGACCCGAGAAGCTCTTTGTCACCTACCAACACGAGCGTGAAGGCACTAACCCTCAGGAAATGCTAACTGCTTGAAGTACAGCAATGCATGTTCTCTGAACCACAGACTGTCATGAATGTATTAAACGTGTCCTACCACGGCAGCCTGCAGAATGAAGAATAAAGTTCAAGATCATTCATTTTAATCGTATGGTGCTCCCCACGGTGCTAGCAAGTTGTATAAATTATTTTATACACCTTTAGGGTAATGATTGTGATTGGCAACTTCGTTGCTCAGAAATCTCAGAGCTTTATCGTGATGATGATGCTATTCATCTGTACCACAGCAAGAATACTCTGAATTTCTGATACAGGCCTCCAGAATGAATTCCATCAAGAAGGAAAATGTGCTATTTTCTCCATGTTTCTGGTGTGCTTGTCTGACTTTATTTTCTCTTAAGAAAAAAAAAAAATAAGGAAGATCACTGCATACCTATGGACATCTGCATTTCTCTTTGTATTTGTGTATGCATGTGTATGGATATATGCGTCTGGCTATGCATTAAAAGCTTGACAGATAAGTACACCTATGTGCATGCTTTCTCCCAGGGAACATGCTGAGAGAGCAAATGAGCCTTCAATAACAGATATCATGCACATGGCTTAATGCGTGGTGGGAAGAGTCTCCGGGGATGAGGGTAACATGGGCGCCTGCGGAACAAGCCACCGCCACTGTCCCTCGTGGAGAATTATGACGTGGGGATATCCTGCCTCCAGCAAACTCTTCTTAAGAGTTGTCTGATAAATTTCAACTTTATAATTTCTTAGAAGTTCACACAAAGTGAACTCATAGGAAAGCTGTTGGAATTCAGCAGTTATGAATATACAAACATGAAACCCAAGGTTCGAGATGACAACAGCCAACTCAAAAATGCACAAAGCTCTCATTCATATTAAATGAATATGAAGTAAAAGAAGATGTTAATTCTCCAATTCCCCTCAAGGTCATCTGCCACTCAGCTTTTTCCATTAGTACAACTCACAAACTGAGTACAACATTTGCTTTGACAGTCTGCATTTGAGCTGCAATTCAAGACATATAATTATCTACCAAACAAATTCATTTTTAAAAAACACAATAGAGACAAGTACACTGATTAGGAGATACTTTGTATTGGCAATGAGTATCTCAGAGATGAAGAAGGTTTGCCTGTTTTGCTCAGGGAAAATAGTTATTCTGTTTGCCAAACATAGGCAACTCCTCAGCTGTGACCAAAAACAAAATAAACAGACAGAAAATTCAGTGGGAACTATTCTTAATATATTGCTGCAGATTAAATGTAATTTCAATGCATAGAAGGTCATTTTACATTGTTATAGCTCTGCAAGGGTTCCTTAATTATAAATAAAAATAACACCTAAATTTTCCAAATGCTTTTTCATTTTAAATTAGCAATAATCTCTTCTGGGGAGCTAATTAATCAAGCAGCACAGAACAGATGAATATGTACTTTCTTTTGCTGCAGAATAAACACACCTCGGGTTTAATTAAAGTTCCTCCGAGTTCATGTCGAATCAGAAAAGGAAGAGCAGGCCAGTTTTGAGAGCACTCCATCTGCTACACCCTTGCTAACTCTCCAGATTTTATGGCACTTAAGGTATTGCTTTCTGTTTTTCTTCAGGCCTCAGCTGATGTAATGCAGGGTCAGCATGTGACCCTTTTGGAGGAAAGCTTGCCAGTGTGACTTGGGTGTATCCCAAAGACACAAAAACAAGAAGTCAAGTAAAAAGAACTTCATACGTATGGCAGCTTCAAATTCTCATGATTTAAGCGAATCTCATGATTCTTTGAAGGCTTATGGGTAAGGGAGGGGAAGCTTGCAGTTGTGGTTGGCAGTGCCGCTGGTATTTTAGAAATAACAGCAACAGAAAGCTGCCTTGAGAAATTCCAGCACTCACAGCAGAGAGAAGCAACATTCCTTGTCATCCAGAATCCTCAGCACAGGACAAAGTGAAAAAATCTCCAGAGCAGTCACCTGTTGGGGTTGTTTCTTTACAGTGCCAACCAGCCTGGCACTGTGGCAGAAAGGGCTCTGGGGAGCTCACACTGACCCATCGGAGTCATCCTTACAGAAACTATGAATTTTCTTTTTAGAGTCAGAACACACATTTCTTACTTCCTAATAAAATCTCTCTTGGAAGCCCTGGATTTCAGGATAATGTGGGACTGGGGATTCCCCTTCACTCTCCCTTTCACTTCCAGACAGAGGGAATGGTACACATTCACAGGTGGACAGCCTTTCTTGCAGGTGTGCAGAGCATGCAATAGTATTACTATTTCACCCAGGGTTTTACACACCTTTACAGCCTTTGCCTCCAAATGAAACTTCCACAGCTAATGACTTTTTGCATTGGGCCACCAGAATTCCGTGGGAGTTGTGTCTGAACGGCGTTTTCCTCTCAGAGAAAAAATGCGAGTATTTTTAAGTGGCTGAGTTGCGCATCAAGAAACACGAATTGTAAATAAGGAAGTACTTTGACTAGTGCAGAAGATTGATACAGCACCTGACAGCTTTCATTACGTAAATCTAATTTATTTCGGCAAACAAGTGACTGGAATCATGCATCATTTCTGAACGCGCTGACCCTCAGGTTTACATGGTTGGCTGCTACGGGTTTGAAAACAGGAAGCTCCAGCTGTAACATGAGTGACCCAGACAGCAAAAAGCTAGACACCAAACTAAATTGGAAGGCAGGAAGTCAAAGTTCATGCTCATACCACAAACAATACAAAAATAATAAAGTTCCTCTGAGATACATTTGGCAAAGCCAAAAGGCATTGTGAGGTATAAAATATAAAAGAACTGATAATATAAACGTTTATAGAAAATCAGAGCAAGGAATAAATTGCCAACGGTGTTCCAAAGAGCTAACTCTGTCCGTATACAGTTTCATAAACACTGGATGCACACAATAAACTGAGCCCTAACTCTAGCAGGATGCTAACTCCCTGAGGTTTGTTTAACTAGTCCATTCAAAGCCCTGAGTTTTGAATGCTGCTACTCTTTGCTTCCCAAAACCTTGATCTCAGCTCCCTCGCAGCTCCAGGATGCTGCTACACTCCCTGCTCTGTTGGGCACTTTTTTTCTGGTCCTCTGACACTCTCTCTTAAAGCCCTTTTTACTTCTCTAGTGACCTGCTTCTCAATGCTTTTTGATCTCTAGAGCCTTCCCTGGGCTCATAGCAAGCCTTTACAGCTCACATCCAGAAATATATCACATCCTCTTCGCAGCAGAACTCCTCAATAGTTTCCCCAACAGCTACACTTGGTCTGTTGCTGTTGCCTTCTGGGGACCCAGCTTCTGCACAACACATATACGGGCAAGTTTATCTGCCTACTGCTGACTGCATTTTTCATTTTAGAGACAGAATGAGCCATTACAGAGGAAAGTGTAACACCTAGTATGGATGCCAGCCCTGCAGGTCAGGAGTAATGCTGCCAAAGCCATGGGAGTCCTGTGGGATTCACCTCTGAGCAGCTGGTGGGTGCCAGAGCCATGATCAAGATTTCTGCAGATCCCAAAAAGCAGGAGCTTGATTCTGCACCAGGGTTGCAGCAGTTATCCTAAAATTCTACTTCCACTCTGCAGGAATAATGGGAGCTTTTCATTTTATTTCATTTACATTTAATTTCCCTGGGAATATCATTTGTGCCTAGAATCCTACCAAGGTTATCTGTGTAATCACTAGCTTTGTATTCCAGCTTCATTTTTTTGACTCCTCTGCATCCTTGTGTTTTACAGCCACCTTTCATTTGCTATGACCTCTCCCATAGCCTTCTGCCCAGAAAACTGCCTCTCTCTCTCCAAGACTAATTAATTATTCTCCTCTTTTTATCTACAGAAAGAAAGGGGTTAATATTGACAGCATCCTCTATGTATCTTACATAAAATACTTTCTGCAAAACTAAAGGGGCTATAGCTTGCAGGCACAGAATTTTCTGGGAAGGTTAGATGTTCGTTGTCACACGTCTGCAGTAGATCACAGCTGATCTAATACAGTATTTTACCACAGAAACAACATTGGTATTTCCCACAAACTTGCTTGGAGGACTTTTTTTGCTGAAGTTCCCTTTTCATCTTGTTTGCCTTTTTACATTCCAACTTCTCCTGTTTACTCCCTTGCCGTATTTATTACAATGAATCTCAAAGCATGTAATACCTGTTAAAGGAGAGGCAACCTTTCCAAAACTCTGGAGCAAGTCAATGCTCAGCTTACGCCTGCACTAATGAGCTGCTGAAGTCAATGGGCTTCAGCATGTACATGTATGGTATGTCTTGTTGAACTCACCTCTGTTTAAGCATGTGGATATATTCTTTCAAATTGCAACATAATAGAACAGGAAAATGTAAACATAAAAGACTGAAATAAAATACAGCAATTTAAAAAATAAAAAGCTTTCTCTTTATCAAATACCTCTTTTCAGCTTTGTGTTGGCACTTTTTGTGTAAAAAAAGGTTTTAGTGTTTGAAACCCTAGAAAAGTACTGTTAATTTACCTGCCAGCTACCAGCACTGGAAACCACATGACTCCAAAAGCTTTCTAAAAGCTTGCTTTCTGCTAACAGTTACAATATTACACAGAGGCCGTTGTCACAAGCCACCATCATTACTAACAATTTGATTCACAATAGATGTCAAAGCACTTCAAGGAAATGCAAGAACTACAATAATAACGACTGAAGTTACCTTTGTCATCAATACTTTGTAAATGACAAATTAAGGAGCCCATAGGCTGGAGTCTCCATTTTGAAGGCCATCTAACATTTTGCATTCTGAAACTTTATGTGCTACTCCTGAGATAATGGATCTGTTTTTCAAAGTCAGTTTTACTGCCACTGTTTACTTTTGTTTTGCTAGGACAACTACTGAACTGTGCTGTTCTGTGATGCAACAGTGTGGCAGAGAAACACGGGGGAATAGTGAGCCAGTTTAGCTTGTGAGATAATCTTCTACCTGTATGGACGTTGATCTGTAGTGAAAATGCAGATGTGCAAATCTCTGAAAATCAAATATGGCATTCTTAAGTTGGATACTCAAAGACAAGCAGTCACTTTACAGCTCCAAGTGTTCAAGTTAAGCTTAAAGTTTGAAACAAATTGAAGATCTATGGACAGAATTTGCTTGTTCCAGGATATCACTATGTCTATTGCACAGTATTAAGGTAAATGAACATCCTGGAAAACATCTCAGTAAAGCAGCTCAGTCCAGCTTAGTTTAGCCTAGTTAAATGCTGGCTTTGCATTCTTCATTAAAAGTCATTAGTAAAGTTTCTATGGTTTCTGTAAACCTTTTCTGATACATTGCTCTAAACCTTCCTTCCACACAATGCCACTTAAGGTAAAAAATGTCTACAGTCTTGGGGAAAAAAAAAAGAAAAAAAAAAATGGAAAAAAAAAAAAAAAGAGAAAAGAATTAGCAAAATGGATAAATGGCCTTAATGACCAGCTTATTTTTTACTAATGTTTGGTGTTTTTAGATTTTGCAACCAAAATTGTGACACAGCTTCAATTTGTTTCCTCACTCAAGTAATTTAAGTTGCAATACTGTTTCCTGAATTTGCAATTTCAATTTGCTCATTCTTCTCCACAAACTTATCTTTCCTCTTCATAGTTAAGGTTTACAGAATCACTCAAATATGCCTAGTGTGTGTCCCTGATAAGATCAGTTAGAATTTATACAGAACGTTCTGTACTTTACCTGGTTTGGTATAAAGAAGTTATTAATGTTTAGGAAGGGAAAATAATAATTTTCCTCTGTGTTTCATTGTCCTTAATGTGACTACTAAACATAGTTTCAGGGAACAAAATAGGTTTTTGCTACCTAAATTAGGAATTCTAATTCTGTACTATCAGCAATTTCTAATAATACATTTGTAATTCTAGAGATCTGTACATGCTAAGTACATAGAACATGCAATTCAAGGGTAATTTTGCATCAACAGTACAGTGCAGAGTCTTGCTTCAGTACTGATAGGTACACAGATAGGGGATTCCAGCTCTATTTGCTTTAAAGTTACAGGTTTGTGATCCTTGCACACAATATTCTATAAATACTGTGTATGTTCTATATAAAAGTTTGTTTTTCTCCCATACACTAATAGGACGGCTTAGATGTAATTCAGTATTATCACATAGTTAGGGACCAGCTTTTGCCTGATAATTTGCACACAAACATGCACGAATACTTACATACACTTTACACCGCTGGTAGCTGTCAGCTTTTCTGGTATTTCAAAAAAGCCATGAGCGTTATTTAGCAATGTCTAATGTACAGACAATCAAAACAGATCCCATCTTAACACCAAGCTCAAATTTCAAGCCATAATGTCAGTAGGTGCAGCAGACAACTCTGTCAGGCCACTTGCAATTACTTCTCACTGCAGGCTTTGGGCAGTTCAGTGGCAAGTAAATGTTACCAGGGCTCAGCCAACCCACCTCACCACCCACGTCCTGATGTCTGCAAACTCCTGCAAAAAAGCTCTCTCCTCAGCCTTTCTGTGGCACAGCAAGCACACTTCCCACAGGACAATGCTAACGTGGCAGACACAGCCCATTTTGAGATCTTCCAGGAAAATCACGTTTTCTTCCAACAGCCAGCACAATTTGAAGACAGCATCTTCAAACTCTGAAAACATGCCTGTCCATCACTTGACCAAATGGAGTTATTCAATAACTATCAGATGTGAAAACACACCCTTGGTGTGTTTTACTGATATGTTCCCAGTCTCTCAAATTGCTGTTCTCCATGAAACAGGACTACATGTAGCTTGAAGAACAGTCTTGCGCAAAATGTGAATCTTTATAGTAGTAAAATGTGATTTGAAAGAGGCCAGCTATGGATTTGCCTGCACTAAGTAATGAGAACAGCTACTTTTCAATGCACTGAACAACAGCAGTGGAAGTTTTAGGTGTGTATCTGTACAAATCATGACGAAAACAATATTTGGTGGCAGTTTTAATGTATCAAGCAGCTTTGTCCACATTTTTCTGTTATGTAACTTGAATAGACATCCAAAGGCATATATGTACCACTGACTTCTCTGAAGTTTTGGACCTCAAACATTCTTCCTTATTTTATTTCTCTCTGTATCCTTTCCCATAATGAGACTCTGTGAACATTCAAAAGCTCATCTCTATAAACCACAGAAAACAGCAGTGTTCTTGCTTCTGCTGTGGTATCCGAAATGGCATAATTTGGATCAGACTGTTCCTAGGCATATGCACAGCACAAAGCACACTTCACAGCTGGCTCCAAATCCCAGCAAAGACTGCTCAGAAGACAGAAAGAATGAGCAGAAATGTGAGGTACTAAGCATTTAGCAACAGCAGCAGTATGTTATTTTGCTCTAATTTGAAATTGAAACACTTCCCAGTAGACAGAGCTTGGAGCTGCATTTTTTCAAGGAAAGGGAGATTAATTTTTATAAGTAATTAAACAGAAGAGTGAAGATCCCCAGGAATATAACACGCAGTCAGATGCGTCCAACTCTTCTTCACATGTGCTCTATCCATCAAAGAAAGAGGAGGCCTCACCTGCCAAGCAAATGTTTTATATGGAGCTGGAGGGTTCCAAATGTCTCACAAAGGTGTCAGATAAACAAAAGGAGACAGGAGAAGGTGATGGGACACTCTCACTGAAGTGTTGCTTCTGTTTCGAAGATGAGTGACAGACAAAGAATTTTCTCCCATCCAGAAACAAAGAAAAAAAACATCTCAGACTATTCAAACTAGATGTCTCTGCAATATACCTATGTTGTGCAAGATATTTTCTAAGACAAAGTATACAAATTAATTTTGCATGTAAAGAGAAAGGCAATTAAAACAGGATAAATTATGCTTCCAACAGTAACGTTTAATAACAAAACCAATACTACAGTAAGAATACTTCAATAATTTCATTAAATATTAACCTTTACTGACCAAACATATTGCGTACATATCAATTTGATTTATTTTCCCCTAGAAATAGCTGTAGCAGGTAGTTATTGACTGGCCAACAGTAATTTTGGGCACATTTAATAAATGCAATAAATACGCATTTAGTTTCACACAAAATTACTGTGAAAACAGATCTCCCCAGAAGTATGAGATGGTAAAATCAAAAAACCCAAGGGACAGTATGGGATCCACGTGGGTTTCAAGATACTTTTGAAGAGCTGAAGGAAGGCACTTTGTGGTAATTCTCATTATTTAAAGGCACCGGTTGGGGCCCATCTACCGCTGTGAGCCCAGAGCACCGGCATACGCACAGTGGAGGCCGCGGCCGGGCTGGGACCATGGCCAGGCCCATGGGTCATGGGTGGGTGCTGGCATGGCCCTGGGGAGATGCCGTGCAGCAGCACCCAAGGGCTGACAGCTCCCAAGGGACCCGGGGCTGGTTTGGAGGGAAGCACTACGTGCCAGGCTCTGTCATGGCGCACTGCTCTGGGAAGGGATGTGGCTTTCAGCTCAGTCATGAACAGGAGGCCTGTACTGGTGGGAATGAAAGGAATCAAAAAGCTGTTTAATGTATCACCCAGCAAATTTACTTGTTTCTCGTGAGGGATATAACCATCTTCCTACCTTTAAAATATTCCTAGCACTTCCCTGCTATTTTAAATCTAATCTCTTCAGCAAAGTTAATGTAAAGTTAAGCCCCTGCAAGGCAGAAATCAGACATTAGGGCAAATGTTCTTGCTCTGTAAATCAGCAAATCTCCCCCTCTCCTAAAAGTGAGATTTCACAGTCAATTTAAGCTGATCTGAGACTGCACTGCTCCTGAACAGGGCAATCCAACTTCCTTTTATCTCCAGCTGCGTGTTCCCACCACTTCCCTTGTGCGGGCTCTAGAGATCATACAGGCGAAGGATAAACAAGATCAGCTCACTGATCCTACTGAAAACTAACACTGAAAATACTTAGGTTTTAGCCATTTTCTAATGAGTTGAGAGCAGCTCCTTCCGTGACAACTTACAGTTAACTCTCACATAAATTGATTTTGAAACCTCTCTGTTACACATAAAGAAAATTGGAAAAAAAAAAAGTATATTAGTATCTAAGCAAGAAGTGAGACAGTACAGAAAAACTGGAAGTCTGTTACAGGTAATTACAACATTTCAAAAGAACCATTTTTATCCCAGATTCAAAAAACCCCTAGTCTACACAGATCCTAACGTACAAGAAGTGAACAGTTAAAATGAAACAAATTACAGCAAGAGACTCATTTTGAGAAATGCATTTCAAATCTATAAGTACTCAGCTTACACAAGAAACGTAATTCAAAGAAAATCATTAAAATGTCATTTTCCTTTACACTCTTCTTTACTATGTTTCTTACCTGCTTGTTTTAAATTGTTACACATTTTTAACATTGCAATGGGGTTTTTATTTTGTAATTTGTTGAGCTGGTATTCGTTGATCTGGTATCTAGCCCTACTTGTAAAGCAATTAGAAAGATCTTCTTCCCCCTCTTCCAGCTTTCTTGTTTGTTAGATTTTATCTGTGCGGTATTGTGATAATAAGCATACTGTTCCTTTCTGATGTTTATTTCTTGCTGGTTCTGATTTTATCTATCTAATGTGTGTTGTAACAAGAGAAAGTGTACCTTTTGTTGCAGCTAATGATACAACAAAGGAATAATGTGGAAAAAAATGGGTTGCTTTAAATACATTATACCATTACCAAGAGGTATTTGATATACAAATATAAACATATGCAATGTTTATATTAGAGAACTTACAGGTAATATGGATAATTAACACCATCATAAATTTATGAATTAATAATATCAAAATACTTGGTTGAGTTTTGAACTTCCAAAAACCATCAAGCTCAGAAGTGGAATCACTGTTCTTTGTTGTCCCTGTTCTGATGCTTGCATTTGATGAATACACAGCTTTCTGATCTAAATATAGTGCTTGTAAGGATGGTAGCCCATCTAAATGTCATGTATATGCAGGCAGAATCCCCCAAAAATAGTTTAGAGTTTCCAAGTGTCCAAATCTAGTCAAGAGTAAGTTAATGGCATCTGCGAGGCCTGCTAAAACAAGATTTTATTGCAGTCATAGTTTTAATGAGTCAGGCAACTTAAGACAAGTAAATGTCTTTAATATAAGATTTGTGAAAAACAATTTAATGATAACATTTGGTTGGTGCAGTCCTAAACTTGATTTGAATTGAGGACTTAAAAGCCATAGGCAATATGTGATATGTCCCATTCCTGATCTCTGTAACATTTGTGATTGCTTAACATATAAATCTTTTGTAATGTTATTATTAAACCCGGTTCCTAACAATCTGCTTGAATGTGTGGTTTTACATGGGCAACAATCATTTGCATGCGAATAATTAAAAATGGGATGAGCCTTCTTTCAGGTTGATCATGGCCAGACTGGTGTCCTTGGAGGCTACTCAGTGACTCAATAAACTCACTAAATGTGACAAGATGTTAGAACACTAGCGGTTTCTATTTCGACCTTTTCTACTCTTTATCTTTTTGCCTGTTTTTTTATCATGTAACCTCTTAGGGAAGGAAATATTGCCTTCTTTTATGTTGGGAAATTGCCCAGAACATTACAGACACTGCCCAAACAAAGAGTAAGTATAATAATAACAAAAAGAGGAGGAGGAGGTTTACTTGACCCCATACAGAAGTCCTTTAAAGACTTCTATCAAACTTAATGCCATTAACTGCAACCTGGCTTATTGCTTAACTAAAACATTCCACAGTTAATTGTACTAATATAATCATTGCTATCAAAATGAACAACAGAAAAGATGCTTGTTGTCAAGAGACAACCGCTATTATTTTGGGGATAGATAACATAGCCACACAGAAATATGTAAATAGGTTGGTACCTTTTCTCTTCTGCTGGAGTTAAAGATATCTAGCTTCCTCTCAGTTCTGCTCCTGACTTCATAATCTTTAGTATGACACCGTTAGGTAACTCTCTGTGGCCTCATCTCATAATCTGTAAAACGGAGATAATAGTTTTCTTCTCAGAGCATTTTGAGATATACAAGTAAAATGCTACACAAGAGTTCAATACCATTAATACACGTTTTCTCCACTGGGTAAGGTCTTAAAGCAAAACATTTCCCTTTGATCATTTGCTGCAACATGCCCTCTGCCAGTCCTCAACAACACATTTTAAGTAGTGTATGATAAAAAGGTCAATACAATGAAATAAACTCAGCAAATACCTCATTTTCACTAGAATTAATTATTATTAATCTTATCTACTGAGATTACATTTTTTAACCTTTATAATTTTACAAAATGCTTGTACCAAATTCTGTTAGTCCCTAATATTTCATGCTGTGTAGTTCCATTTGTCTCCCATCTATGAAATATATAGCAAGCATGACATTTCATATTTTAGAAACTTGCGCTATTACACAAGGAACACTGCCTTCCTGCACCATTAATACCAACATTATGATTCAGACCCATGGCTTCTAAGTCCTTCTTTTAGGTTAATTTATTGTGGTAATAAACCAATTTCATTGCTTGCTTCTAGTATTTGATATAACAGTGGAAAAATGTGGAAAGTGTAGTATGAAGACCACAGTTATCCTTAAAATTGTCTTAATACTTCTGTGGTCTGATTTACATGATTTTACCGTCACCTATGAAAACATCAGCCTTGTGACTACTGGTGTGGCTTCCCACTTAGATTTGTTCAATTTTTGTGAATGCTTATGTGCATTTGGTATATCAGAAAGTACAACATTCTATCTTGTATAATTATCAAAACCTCTCCTCCTTAATTTAGATGGATCTTGCTATATGATACATAGCAAATACAGTCTTCAGATTAGAAAAAAAAAAAAAAAAAAAAAAGAAGAAGCTACAAATACATATGCAGAGAGAGAATAAGTATGAAATAAGCAATGATTTGTCATATATTAGCAAGTGGATGCAATGTTAGCTCTGGCCAAGGCTGTATTTACATTTTTGTTAGTGGTGTGGGGCGAGCTCAGCTATCCTTAGAACATTTCTTGGGGAAAATTATCTTCATTGTTCAGGACTTAAGTGTGTTTTTGCTTTAGGTCCTGGGAAAAAAAAAATTGACTCCACATGACTGCTTCTCCCATGAGCCGGCTTTCAGTTTCATTTCTGGCTCTGAACAATAACAACAACCAAACAAAGAAATCTGACATAAACTGAGTGAAAGTTAATTTGTTATATTTGATAGTTTTCCAAGTAAAAATGCTAACATTTCAACAATGTCTCAAATAATATAATACTAATATTAAAATTCTAAATGATTGTATGCAGAAAATTTGAGAACAAGTACCTTACATAGGACTCAAAGTCACTGAAAGCTTTTCCATTTCAGTTGATGCTGAAGACTGCGTCAAATGAAGTGGAAAAGCTGTAATATGCATGGATTTGAACTTCTGTATACATGGATTTGAACTTCTGATACATCATTTTTTGTTACAAATTGGGACCTTATAGGACAATCAAGATTGGTATGACGAATAATAATAAATACAATTCTGAAGCCTTTAGTTAAGAAAATATACCTGAATCCAGAATTGCTTTGTATTGAGAATCTTCACAGGCAATTTTGCCTTAATAAATAAAGCTAATGGCCTAAAAAGATTATTTTTAAAATGGAAGAAATCACTGGAGTCTTTACCAAAGACTCTTTAAATAGAAGGCCCGATTAAATGAAAAAAAGTCAGTAAATGGCTGCAAGAAGTACCTCTGAAGAAAATACTGAGTCCACAGTGAAACAGCCTGGCAAGATCCTGAGAAATTTAACCTGTGGAAAACTCAAACAAAGGCCCGTGGATAGATCAATATTGCTCAATCAGTCCAGCAGCACAGAAAACAGAAGCTAAACTATGAGTGAAGGGAAAATTCTAAAGACACTTGCATCTCTCTTCACCATTCAGCTGGGGGATCAAGGTTTTGTGTGACAAACATTTCAAAACACACGTCTTACCCATAAGACAAGAAAGAAATGTGTGCAGTGAGCAGTGAACAGGCAATTTGGCTGCTAGGGAATCTTGCTGCTTTTCTTGGTAGCCTCTTTGGCTTGATACATGCATCTGTGGAGAAAGTACCTGTTGCTACTTGGGAAAATGTTCTGTGGACATGTCCTGGCAAAGAGACTGCAGGACTAGTTTAGAAATTGAATTTTTAAATGCAGATGAAGAGCTGGAAACAGGTTTCCCAGATAAATTAGTCTGTAGGATGGTGAAGTTTGTGTTAAAGGGTATTTATAAACACAATAAAATGCAAATACAAATACAAATAATGCATTTCTCTCAAGACAAAGCTATTCCACAGATACACATAGTAATGTGCATTCCACTAAAGAAACAGCTGCAGTTTCTTCCTTGGATTTTGTCCCCTAGGCATACTCTGTTTGAACACAGTTAACGCATAGAAGACTGTACCTCTTTGAATTGCTTCAATGTTTGAGGCTGTTGCAAACTAAAGCAAATACATTTGCATAAAAAGTGTTAAAATAATTATTTTGTAAAGACAAGCAGTCAGTATTTCCAAAATGACAGATTATGAAAGAAAACTAACAAATGAAGATTGCTTGTCATACTAGAGTTGTTTCCAATCCCATCCTCCTGTCATCCTACCATTACATTACTTCTATATGTTAAAGAAAACAAACAAACAAACAAACAAACAAACAAAACCAGTAACGTTCATGGGAACATTTATAACCTTAAGGTCACCATACAGAAATGCCATTATGTGGAACCACATAAAAATGTTGTCAGCAGTACCTCTACTGTACTCTACAGCTGGCGTTTCAGCCTGTCCTCTCCTGCAATTAATAGTCACAGTAATAAGATTTTGAAGTTTGAATCTCTTTAAAGGAGAAAAGCTGCTTTTTCATCCCTTTCTCAAAGCTTACAATATGATTGGCAAAGTCTCAAGAATAATAAGACAACTGGTGACATAAACCCCAGGAGGAACAGAAAAGCCTTTGTTCTGAACTCTCATCAAAATCTTGGAAATCTTGCAATAGGAAATGTTGCTGGAATGGAGGTTCTTACTCAGAGTTCGTACATGTTGGGCCTGCAATATCTGAAATCTCTTAACTGCTTCAATAGGTATTATTTCCATCCCATTTTATGCTTGTAGCTCAAACAGCTGTACAGATAAGTATTTATAATTTTCTTGGTACACAAAATATATATTCTTTATTAATGCATCATTATTCTTGTTGTCACAATGAAGATGCTGGCTATTCTGACTGTTAACGCAGTAATTTCTATGAAGCACCAATACCTGTTGCAACCATGAATATTATAGATCACAGAAAAAAGACCATGCTTCTTAGACTGTATGTTAAATTTAAATTTAAATGTAAAAAGCCTTGCGTGGGTTAAAAATTAAGGCTGTATAGTCAATGTGATCAAGTAAGAAAAAGCCAAAGCTATACTATATCCACCATCTATACCAGGTGAGTTATCTTGAGCATTTAAAAAATATACAATAATATTCAATAATGTTTTCACAAGACAAAAAAATAAAAAAAATAAAAAAAAATAGCAGTACCATTAGTCCTACCCCCCCCCCCCAGCATTAGCTGCAAACAGGAGGTTTGTTAAACATGCAGATGTTTTTGCAAAACTCGAAATTTTACAAAAGTGTCAGTTATGTAAGCATCAGTGTGACCTTTGGAACTTAATTTCCTCTTTTTTTTTTAATGAGAAAGAAAAAAGAAAGATTTGGTTGTGGAGCTTGCATTTATTGTATACTCTGCTGTGCAAGTACTCTTATCAAATGTGGTTTTAAGTGTGCCTTGTCGTGCAATTCAAGTTCTCTGGACTTGAGTTACTTCTTCCTAATCAGCCTAGTAACCTAAAGGAGAGCACCCACTCCTTAAAAGCTACTTGAACTGCCATGCTCTTATTGGCACTGCATCCACTTGTGCTTGATGCTAAGATGTCTGGGGACATATCTCACAGACAAGTCAAGTGGACTGTGTGAGACTGTCTGTGCTACTGATGACCACACTGAAGGAACAGCAACTTAAATACCAACCCTTTCAGGCTGCAAGCAACGTTAACGAAAGCATTAGTTATTATACCAGTTAGCTTTGCAGAATATATTAATCACTGACATTTTGCTGGAACCCAAGCAAATGGATCAATTAAACCATTCAACTCTTCTGTCGACTCAGAGAGTAACAATGAAGACGTTGGAGCTCTCAGTATCTCTTATGTCCATACAGAAATGTAGCGTGGTTCAAAACATTCCCAGGTAAGAGTGACAGGAAGACATTACACAGTGAGAAGCCTGAGCTGGATGTGTTCCCATAAGGAACAGATTGGCTTTGAGTAGATGCCTATTATGCCTTTGAAAATCAGAGGCATAAAAGCAGCTTTTTGGAAAGGGAAAATGTTATTTTAACAGATTTGTCTGACAGAGAGCTTTTTGTTTGAAATTTGCTTCTACTATTGCTCAGATAAATAGTGAATGAGTATTGAAATGAGTATTTTTAAAAAAATATATACCAAGAAATAGTTCAAGGGGTAAGCCCAAATCAGTTTTCATACAAGTCAACAAAGTCTCGAGATAAGAAGCAGAAGGGGTACCAGGGTTGTTTGCAGGAGGTTTGGGATCAGTTGGTGTCACCACGAGCCTTTTGGTTGAGTCAGATACCATACACCACAGAAGTAGGGGTGCCATCTGAGGCAGGCTGCTGGTGTCCTCTCTTCTCCTCTGATATCATGTTAAGGCTTTATTGTTAGAGGTGAGCAAGGCCTGTGTGCTTGCAGACATTAAGAGCAGGAAAGTAGAACTGTGCAGCTTTTTCTCCCTTTCAAATCTCCACCTTCAGCAATGCAACAAGACAATAAAGTTATTTTAGAGATCGGAATGATGAGCTTGTATGTTTATAAAACACAAATCATTTCTGATTCATTTATACTATCTATGTTGTTGTAAGATGTTACTCTTCCTGTGCGTTTTTTTCTTTTCTTTTCCATTTTAACTCTGCACTCTCAATCACAATTTGAATTCCAATCTCTTAAATTAGAAGTGTAAGATAAGAGCCATCCCTCCTGTATAGTTCTTTATTTTATTCAAGTTGCAGAGTGATCATAAAATGGTCACTGGTCATACCTAGTGTGGG
The DNA here is from genome assembly GCF_011077185.1 of Oxyura jamaicensis. Taxonomy (NCBI): domain Eukaryota; kingdom Metazoa; phylum Chordata; class Aves; order Anseriformes; family Anatidae; genus Oxyura; species Oxyura jamaicensis. Next base: position 33,128,168 of record NC_048899.1, on the reverse strand, counting down.
CTTTCAAATAAAGCACTCAGCATTACAAAAGATGCTTATAAATACCACATGCTAGCGGGTTCTTACAGACCTCTGAGAGACACAAACACAAAAAGGGCCATGCACTACATGACAAGAGGCACATAACAAAACAACTCGCCGGTGGGTCCCAGTTCTCTATAAAAATCCATTTAACAATACTCATGTATTTGCTAGTTACTGGAAGCTAGGAAAATGTTTGGGTCTAATGTGTGTAGTTCCTTCTTTCAGAATGAAATGTAAGTTGGTGGGGATTTTTCAGGATAGAGGACTGGGGGAGGAACAGGAGGAGGAACAGGGGGTTATTGTGGAGATGCAGTGTTGAGCAGTCAGTAGTAGACAGATATTACTCTGCAAAGAAATCAAGCTGGCTGTAGCAAGAGGAAAAGGAAGATTACACAAAAACTCCATATCACTTCTTTGCTTTCATTCTATTGAGACATACTCTTACCTGCAAGACTGATCCCCTAATTTCAGCTTTCTGACTCTTTTAGAAGCGCTGCAGCGATGCCAGCTGGTATAGCCAAGAGCTTGAGGTTAAACACAGATAGAGAAACATTGTCTAGCAAAGAGTCAGTTAAACAGCTCCCCCAATTAACTGGTGCTGCCTAGCCCAAGGCTATAAAAAATCTCGACTGGGCCAGCAAACTTTCAAGCCTGCATCCTGCCTATCTTCCTGCCCTGGGGAGCCTTTGTATGAGGCTCATTGTTACAGAGCAGCTACTTCAGCAAAGGACTCACTGCAGGAATTTAAGCCTTACTGGGGAGGATTATCAGAAGTCATTGTTTTGATGTTCCTTAATTTCCAGGGTTTAAGAGAAGAGACACTAGCACAGTTTATGGGATGAGTTCATTAAATTGAGTTCTGAATTCCTTACTATCCATGGCAAGATAATTTACCAGAAACTGTAAAATTGAATTTTATGGAGTATATTAATTCACATCCCAAAATTTCCCCAAGGTACTCTCTGTTTAAATATAATCTCTTCTGCACCTAGTACTCATTAAGCATTCTAAATATAACCATAAACACATCAAGATCTTACTTGATCCAAGACATTTATTTAAAGGAACTATTTAAATATTTTGTCACCCTGTACTTAACTAGTAGCAATATACCAGAACTAGTTACCATTTTCACAAGTGAATTAGATGTCAAGATTTCTTAGTACTTTCCCTGACTGCTCGCTGCTTTTGGAAAATCAGTGGTTAAATTCATGCATAGCAGTAACCCTGGATGGCTGACATACACTTCTAAATTTCTCTGTCAGCTTGTGCCCGTTGCAAATTCTCCCTCTGCAAAGCTCCATTCAGTTTATTGGGCCTCATTATTTTTAAATTTGTTTGTATGTTTGAGAGAATATCCCATGTTTCTTTTTAAGGAGAAGCCTCAGATTTTTTCCCTGATCGACTGACAGATAACTCGCTTTGCAAGCACCTACGGATGGGCACTATTAATACCGAGGTCATTCAGTTTGTACATATACTGCAAACAAGGGATTTTCTGCATAAACTACAAGCTTATTCTCCCCTACCTTGTTAACTTAGTCCAGGCACACATTCCTTCTAAATCCAGTTAAAGACATTTTGTTTTGGATTGCAGCAGTTCTATACTAAAATCAATATACAAACCTAATTAATAGGTATAGTTTTTCCTATCTATGAATTCCCGGGTAGTAAAACCTTTTTTATCTGGATCAGTAATAGAAGTGTTCTTCACCGTGGATTAGAACTTTGCTATAGAAATTCATACACTAATGATCTGAGGAGCTCAAGGTTTTGTGGCTATATGTGATTATGAAATATGCCTCAGAAACATTGTCTTCAGTCCAGTGCAAACCACTGAAAGACCATCATCATCTACATGTTCAGTCCCCTTCATTCATCTCACTGTGGGCACTCAGTAAGGCCAAATTATTTGTTCTGCATGTCCAAAACTCTCCTTCAGTGTCTTTTAAATGAGGGACCATTTCATGCTGTGTGATCTCAACTTCCCTTGATGACAGCTCTGTCCTACTGGAACTATGAAACTGTCAACATCAAGAGCAAAATTTAGGTGTGCAGAAGACAAAAATGGCTCAGCTGCTATCCCACAAACTCTCTCAATAGAGGTCAACAACCTCAGCATCCATGGAGAAAGCTGCAAAGTGCAGTGTTTCCATCAGCCTCACGAAACAACACCGCCAGAAATTTCTTGCTGGCAGCAAAAGGAAAATACTTTGTACATGTTACAGTTTCAGAAGCTGTAGTAGAGTAGATAGTGCCATGACGGATGTGGAATACAACAACAGATCGCCCTGATTTAGTACAGGTAAAAAGTGTACATGGTCAGCCTTTGGGAAGTAATGTCCTGTAGTAAATGTGATGTAATGTAAAGCAACTCTGCATCTGCGACAGGAGGCCAAGCAGCAAACACCAAACGATCTTCCTCTGCACTTGGGCACTGTGTGGTCACAGTCAATGTAAGGTAAGTTGAGGTCACCTTTATCAACAGATCAAAACCGAAGATTTAAAAAATAAAAAAAGAAACATTAATTTATCATGCATCTTTCCTAATCCTGCCCATATGAGATCATCTGATGTTCAAGGTTCTCTTGGATTCAAGTGCACACAATGTTATCTTTTTTAAAAAAGCATTAAGCTGGTGGTTAAATGACTTGCCTGCAGACATCCAGGGCACGAAAGGTAGAGCCATTAATAACACCCTGGAGTCCCAGCTGACAAGTTCTGTGTAGCTGGGATTAGAGTGTAGTTCCTTCGCTAAGTAAATTACAATGTTGTGCTCTGTCATTAGAAATATGAGTGTTTCCACACCGTGTTAGACCCTAGCACATATTATGCAGTATCCTTCATTTGACAGTGGCTAGCATTAAAAAAGAAAAAAAAAGAAAAAAAAAAAAAAAAAAAAACACCACAGTTGATAAATGTTTTGCCTTTCCTCCAGGCCAGACACTGTATTTTCCACGGATCTCTAAAAATGCATTTTCACATTACTGGTAAGAAGATGTAATGCCTTGTCCCACTGATGTCAGTCTTGATCCCAGCAATATGATCCCACCACTTCCCTTGTATGGGATCCGATTCCACCATGAATCAGTTCAGGGTACTCAAACAGCAGCAAATAGAAAATTAATCCTACCAAAAAAAAAAAAAAAAAAAGTCATCCACCATCATCCACCACTTTTCACCCTGAAACTTATTATGGAGACATAAGCATCCTTTCCTTCCTGAAATCCTTGTACATTTTTAGCTTCAGTGATCTGAAAATTCTTGTAGCAGAATTTCAGTTTAAATTTCACAGTATGGGGGGAAATATTTCAATTACTACATTTGAACTTCCCATACTTTGTATCAGAGATCACCTGCAGCCCCCAGGCAGACCACTGGGTCAGTTCTATGAGTCTCAAGTCTCGTAGCCTTTTTTACCTGAAGAGCATGGGTACTGAGCATACTACAGACAAGGTGAGTCTTCCAGAAGGGGCTGCCTGCTCTTGGATACGAAGTAACCCCTCATTTTCTCCTTTTTCACACCAGAGACATCTAATAAGACTAGCTGATACTGACAAGAAAGAAAAGAGGGCAGACAGGAGTGGCTTCTACGTACTAGAACAATTCATCCAGATCCCTGTGAATTCTCAAGTGGATGCAGAGACAGGCAGCATGAGTGCTAGCAATGGCAGTGTGCTCATGTTTACCCCCTTGTCCTGCAGAAAATTCAGCAGATGCAGCTTCCGAGAGCGTGCACACACACGACACGGCTGGTCAGCGACCTTGCTCTGCGGCTGGTACTCAGGCACGCCAGCTGCGTGGCTCCCTCAGCCAAAAGAGCAATAGGTCACCACTATTTTAAGTTCATTGACTGTCTCCTTATTTTAGTCTTGTAAATTAGATGACAATAAGCTCCTCCTCTCTTTTCTCCAGGCCATTCATTATTTTCTAATTTAGCCCCATTATTCATGTTTGTTGAAAACCCAACAGTGTCCATCTTTTTTTGCCCATGCCTTTGCCCTGAAACTGTCTCGTTATGCAGCCCTGGGTACCTCCCCTGAAAGGGACAGCCAAAGAAGTATCTTGCTGATTTCCAAATGCACTTAGCATTTCTACTCATTTCCATGAATGCAAATATGTATTCTAAGAGTTTGATTCCCTATCACTTTTCTGTTCATGAGTTAATTTAACTTCATGCAAAGTTGATACAAAACATTACTATTCTTATGATGTAGGATTTTACATTCATTACAAATGATTGTATCAAGCAAAAAACAATCCGACCTAGAAAAATACAAGCACATTTGTTAAAACATGCTGTCTGTTCCTTACTAAATTATACATTTCTAAATCTTTCAGAAGCATGCCTTTTAAAGTAACTCAGGGGATTTGCAGTTGCCTTCCAAGCTTTTCATTTCTAGGTCACTTGTTAAATCTACCCTAGGTCAGCACTGACTGAAAATTATTACTGTCTGGCAGCTGTTTTGTAGTCTACATAAAATGAATTAGTGGTTTCATTCCACTTCCTAATGGACAAGTGGCCCCATCTTACACTTCGACCTAAATGGCACCCTGTTGACTACTGCAGCGAAAGAACTAAATAAAGTCTTTTTATTCTGGAGGTAGGTCCTCTCGGTGAGGAACAAGACTGGTGGGACCCTCGGAGCCATTATAGTACAGCTCTACAAAACAGCTCTATAATGTCCTTCAGGTATGGAATTCGGGTAATCCAACCAGATAAATGCTAGTTTGGTGAGCTGTTGTGATTATTTTGGTCCTCTGAGGATCTTGGTCATGTCGTATGGTGGGTAACATGCTACAAGTTGCCCACTGTTATAAAGAGAGCCCCTTCACACACCATTTCACAGTTCCAAAGTCAGAAAATGTCTGTATGGATGTGTGCACGTATGCTTGCACGTGTATGCTTGAGTTTTTATGCCAGAAACCAGAAGAATAATCCAAAAAATCTCCTGTTTAATTGCAGCAGAAGGGCAATTGTTATTTTATAGAGATAAAATAATACCTTTATCAAAAATGTTTTAATAATAACATGGTGGACAAACAGATAAAGAGATTTCCTATTTAACAAACACAGGCAGAAATTATAATGGGATTGATATTTGACTTCTACTCGTTGTACTCTACTTGCACTAGGAATAAAACTGGTTTTCCTGTCCTGAAAGCCCCCAGCCTCACACTTCCAGAGCATAACATTCCTCTCTTTTTACAGTAGACATGAGCACAAATGCACCAACATGTTTTATAAAACAACTTTGCGTCTGTCTACTTGTACCCAAAATACTTCACACAGAAATTTATAGAAGTCCATCATTTTCTATACCATCCCGTGTCTTTTTTCCTTGGATGATGGATAAGTCTCTGTGAATCTGGTACTATCCTTGTCCTTACTGAGCTAGGACAAATTTTCCCTGAGGCCCCCATTTCCCTTTGCATTCCCATTTATCATTCCGCTCAGCCTGCAGCAGTTCAGACAGACCTGATCCTTTACTGAGAAATCTTCACCTCTTCCTACCCATCAGGATAAGGTTGTTTTTCTACAAGGACTATCAGCTCCATATGTCACCATCTTTTCTTGCTCTTGTCCCCCAGTGACCCAACTGTCTCTCCCTATTTGTTTTCTTCTTCTGAACTTATTGTTCATCTTTTCTTCTTTGCTACTCTTCTCTCTTCACAGCTTACCCTAACTTTATCCAAAGCCTAACTTTACCCAAAGCAGCCTTCATCCCACAAACAAAAAGTGTTAATTTCAAAGCAAGTTCTCCACCTTGAGAACGACACCAGGAGCCAGGTTTTGCTCGGCCCCATGCTCTTTTCATATTTCACCACATAACTTTTATGAAAATCCACATGCAAGAATTAGACTGGCTCCTAGAGAGCTCACACCTCCGTTACTAGCACTTGCAAGTAAATAAGTTGACATTGATCTTTCTATTACAAAGTTGATCATGGACATTTTAGAATGGGCCCAGAGGCAGGCCATGAAGATGATCAGAGGGCTGGAGCAGCTCTCCTATGAAGACAAGCTGAGAGAGCTGGGGGTGTTCAGCCTGGGGCAGAGAAGGCTCTGGGGAGACCTACAGTGGCCTCCCAGTACCTAAAGGGGCCTACAGGGAAGCTGGGGAGGGATTCTTTGTCAGGAGGTATAGCAATAGGACAAGAAATAATGGCTTTAAACTAAAAAACAAACAAACAAACAAACAAACAAACAAACAAAAAAAAGGACAGATTCAGATTAGATAATTAGATATTAGGAAGAAATTCTTAACTGTTAGGGTACTGAGGCCCTGGCACAGGATGCCCAGAGAAGCTGTGGATGCCCCATCCCTGGGAGTGCTGAAGGCCAGGCTGGATGGGACCTTGGCCAACCTGGTGTGGTGGGAGGTGTCCCTGTCCATGGCAGGGATTTGGAACTGGATGGGCTTTAAGGCCCTTTCCAACCCAAGCCATTCTGTATTTCAAAACATTCAGTGATTATTTCATGTATATTTTCTGTTGGACAAGATTTCTAGGATGATTGTACCTAACACTTTGTTTTGGTATCACATGTACAGGCATTGTATAAACAGTTTTATTTTTACATTTTATCCTTTTACCCATAATCACTAAATTAATTGCCTTTTTTAGTTTTATACTGTGGACCTTCCTCACATGTGAAATAAAACAACTCCTCTCTGTGAGAAGGAATTTACCCATATGGAAAGTGGTTTCCATGTAACATAAATTACAAAGAATCACAGGCAAACTTACTAGAGCTTGGAACTAAGTCTATTCAGGGACGTCAGTCCAAAGAATAGGCATGAGGCCAGTTAAACACTCAGTCATTTCTTGTCCATCTGTCCCTGATGGGAGTGTAAGTTACACAGGTTTTGCTTTGTAATCAACTAGACATTACCTAGAGTAGGGACAAGCTGTTCATTACCACATTATTTCTGTTTCATTGCATATATCCCATTTATAAGAATAGACACAAACACACATTCAAATTCTACAGAACATTTCATAACAATACAAAACCACACAACATATTCTGGTAACCTCCAAGCTACCATTCCAAAAATTAACAAAGCCAACTGTCCAGTGGATTTGTGCTTGTGGTCATAGTCACTAATATCTAACTTAATGCCAAGCAACACTCACTTTATTTCCTGTTGAGACTGCAGCCTCTCCCTCTGTGGGGCACTAATTTAAAAATTGAAGTCGAAGAATACAATTAAACTTTGCTTTTACCATGTCAGGCACCGACCTGCTCCTAACCCCTAGATTCTGGCTCTGTATGTTTACAGTTTGCTCTACTTGCCCTTTCTTGCCTTTGATTGCTACCTGTCTTATAGGAAACCACCTTCCACTGGCAGTAAGACAGACAGATGATGAAAAGGACCTTCTGTCTCTTTGTTCATAACACCTGAATCGTTTGTTCTTAGAATTATTCACAGACTAACACTTTGTTTATGACTGGCTCTTCTTGAAGCTTCTCTAGAATAATGGCTCTTACACAGTCAGTCAGGAACTGCCGAATTAATTATTGTGATCGATTTTGTGATGAACAAGACTGATTTTATGTGCTACTCTAAAATCTGTGTTTTCAAGGCACAATCACTTACAACTGATACAAGCAGTACAGCTGCTTTCTTGGTCAACGGAGACCTGCTCACCAACTTTGGCATGGATTCATGGCTTGAACACTAGAATCTGACATTTGTGGCTGAAAAGTGCTTCTCTCTTAAAGCAAAATCAGGATTTTAGGAACTACTCAATACTACTTTGCACCAGAAGGGTACTTTCTCAACAGTTATCTCCATCTCCCATAAAATTGATTTTGCTACCCCATTAGCACCTAAATCCTAAAAAAATAGGGGTGTAAAGTCTTTTGAATTAAACAAAATGTGTAGTATAAAAGTTATAAAAATGCTTATATTCTTTGGTCATCGGTTATGTGATATTTTATCATTCACAGACATAGCAGCTATCAAAGGAGCAGAATTTCAGAGAAACTAGGATAACAAGACTGAACTAAGCTCAATAAGTCCCCTTAAGTTTGTCAAAGCAGTGAATTACTTTATTCCGTCTTAAATTTTTTCTTAAGAAACTGTTTCTACAGATTGTCCTTCTGACATTTCAAATTTTTTTCATCTTTTTGCATAATGTGTTCATCATGATATTACATCCAGTTATTTGTGAGCTAATACTGGTTCAAGTATTTCTTTTCTTTTTCAGGTGCCTACTATCCTGCTTCATTGCCCCCTTCTACCTTCATTTTGTGAACAAAGGAAAAAAAAGCTCTCTCAATTTCCTCTCACAACAGAAGTTCTCCATTCCACACTTTACCACAATAGTCCTTCCCTGCGCCTATTCCATTTGATTTCATTTTTCTTGTTCGGAATTGTAAAAAGTATTTCAGAAGACACTTTTCCAGTTCTCTGTATGGCAGTGACAGTATGTCTTCCTCTCTTTCACTATACCCTATTTGCTACATTCAATAATCAAGGACATCCTTTTCTCAGCTATACAGAGTTGGTGGTTCAGACTTATCCTGCCACTGGCTGATATATTTATGTTTTCCTCCCTTCTGCCATGCCAGAGGTTATCCCAGTTTTTAATGGTGACACCTAATTTTCTACTGCTAGTGAATTTCAGCGGCTTACTACTTTTTGTTCCAAAGTTAATGGAAAATAGTAAGTATAACTGGGTCTAATACCAAACCTTTAAGAGCTCTAGTGATTACCTTCCTGCACTTTACTGTTTCCCTTTAAGTGTCACCATTGTAATTTCCCATTTAGAAACTTCCTTGTTCATATTAGATATATTGTACTAATTCCCACATACTCTAGCTTAACAAACTAAGCTAGTAAATACTCATAGCACCCTATGAAATGCTTTACTAAAGTTCAGACAAGTGGAACCTTCCTCTATTTCCTTTGCCTAGAAAATGAGTTACCAAAGAAAGCTATTAAGTAGTCCTACTGCAATATACCTTTATAAACTCTATATCCTTCTTGCTTTGTTTTCCATTTACTTCAACACCTATAAATATTCTTCCCACCGCGGCTTGTTCTAAAGCTTTGCATGCTAATAAGACAACCAGTGATACAGCCCGTGCTGTTCTTTTTCAACATAGGCCCTGTGTTTGCTATTCAAATGTCACATGACTTTGTTTTGGTTTTGACAGATTTGTCAAAACTGTTTCACGATCTCTCATCTAACGTGGTTATTTTAGAATTTGATGGAGCTGATAAGGTTCTTCTGATCTGGTCACGTGGCACTTCTTGAGCTTTTTTCCACATCCAGTAGGGCACTTTCCACTTCTATATACTCATTCACATTAGATACCCTTGCCTTTGTCCCCTTATTCAACACCTCTGAGGTTGTTGAAAGGTGAAAAGAATCTATAATTAGTTTCTCCCCTCTGTATGGCACTGCTCCTTCAACCAGACTTAGATCCTTTGTAAACCTATATCCAAGCAGTCGAGGAGGATTGGCAGACTGCTTTATGGAAAATAAGTATTTCACTTTTCAGTAAAATGCATTTACAAATCTTTCAACAACTGACTCTTATCGTACAGGTTGAAAACAGATCGTCTTTTTGAATTCCTAAGTGCATTTTGACAGATGCCAGGAATTGAAAAGTCTCTTTCCAAACTCAGTAAAATGCTGTATATTTTGCATTGAACACGGTGCTCCAGTAAAGTGGTTTCTTAGTTTGGTTTCAGTTTTAAACCACATGACAATCAATCCTTCCCAAAAGACTTTATTTTGGTGGAATAATTGTTATCAAGCAGCTTTGCTTTAACATCTTCTTTGCTTAGAAAAGAAGGGGGAATAAAAAACACAGCTTTCAAACCACAGAGCAACCGTTGAAAACTTAAAACCACAATACCCAAGAACAGACTGAGCCTATGATTACCTAACACAAAGTGTGGTTTAAACTGGGCATCATACCAAGTTTTTCACAGAAACCCACGGGGAAAGAGGAGTATAAGTATCCATGGTTACAGTGACCCTTGCTTGCCACCTGAAGAGATCTTTCTAGAAGAAGACAGGTAGAGACATTTATCAGGGTCCTCAAAAGTAGTAAGGCTTCTTCCTGTTTTTATAACTTCAACAAAAAGATAAAATAGCACTTAGTACAGACCGTCCTGAACACAGACTGTAACCTACAAATATTTTTAGAATTCCCCTCTTGTATGTTTTTCACAATATTCACCCAGTGCTGAAAAATAACCTCAGAAATCTAGAACCTTCTATTGAGATAATGGCAAATTCCTGGAATAACAAGTTCATTTATAAAGTGACCATTTCAAAACCAGCCTTTCGTCACATTCTCGGTTGTACTGAGCTCGTGAATGAAGGAGCAGGACTGGAGGCTACAACTTTTAATGGGAAAAGTTGGAAGTGTAAATTAAGCTAAATTGGACCCATCTCTGTTGAGCACTGAAGCTTCTATGCTCCCTGTAATTCTGTTCAGTTATGCCTTGGGAGGCAGTGATACGGCTAAAACCTGTCCATACTTTGCTTGAATGGCATTTTTTCTTACTTCTTCACTGACACTTCCTCACCTGTTTTCTGTTTATATGAATGTTTGGGGAAGATTTCTGTTTAAATTTATGCTGATGCACTTATGCATAACCAGATATACTGAAGCGTGAACAAACACGCAGACATGAACAAATATTCATAACAAATGCTTCTTCTGTGCATGCCATAATCTGATGAGGCAGTGAAAAATGAGCTGCCCAAAGCTCCAGCAGTAAGTTCCTCTCACCCTCACAGGGAGGAACGCAGATACTTCACATTAAGACACATGTACAAGCCAAATGCAGTTCTCTTTCTTGTAAAAAAGAAGAAAAGACAGGAAGGTATTTCTAATGCCCTATATTTTCTAGGATGCTCGTGTTCTCTTTTGCATGCTCCTTAAGGATTCTGCTTCATCTTCAGTTATAGAGATGATGGCTCAGTAGTTACTAATAGCAGACTGCAGCTGAATCACCCCCCTGGATAGATATGATCTGGATCAGGCACTAACATGCTATTGTCATGTCGGTCAGAGCACATGCTGTGGTGTTTGTAAAGGCTTCATTCTGTCCATCGTGTGAAATTATGTGGAATGATGCCTGGTCCAGCATCAGGTTTGCCCAAGCAAAGCTGCCTTCTGCTGCACTACAAAATGAATTTGAGCCAGCAAACGGAAAGTTTAGCAAGTCCAATTGTAAGAGATTAGCTCTTCATATCAGGGGGCTGGACCTCTCTTGATGCAGTAAGAGATATCCTGAAAATTGGATTTACCTCCCCATTAAATCAAAAACAGAGGTTCAACATCCCAGTCAAGCAGATCTTCTGCTTTTATAGAGGCTGGTCACCTAATGGCAGAGAAGAAATCATACTGTGTGACCTCGGTGGTTATTTATAAAGATTAGGCCCCAAATCTTACCCATCAGATGTTCAAAAAAACATTTCCATCAGTGTCAGAAAACTCAGGAGTGCCACTACATTTATAGAAATTTTGCTTTCTGCAAAAGTAAATATCACCAATCAAAACCACTCAGTTCTAAATAATACAGGTGCAGTATCACGCTCATTTCACTGTCAGTTAATGATCAGAGAAAGGAAGGCAGCTGCCATAAAGACTCCTACAGCTGTCAATATCCTTATATTTGACAATAAACACAGCAGGCTTTACTTACTCATGTATGTAAGCAAGGACTGTACACAGAGGGCCTTGACTCTGCAGCACTGGAAATTTGGCAACATTTAGTGCAGATTCTTTGATTGTTTAAGGAATGTTGAGCCATGTTTTCAACAGACATCAAATTGACGGACAGTCGCTGAGTAAATGGGATTGATTTTACTACCAAAGGAGGAAACACTGACTCAGAAATGTAAGCCCAGGCTTACTCCTGCATCTCCTGCTAGAAAAAAAAGGCAGTGCCTCAAAGGCTTTCCACGCATGGCATAGGGCAATCCTGGCTTCCAGCAGAACAGAAATGTTTGGAATTCTGGAGTGAATCTTCAAGGCAGTAAGTGGAAAGACAGACCCAAAAGAAAGAACACTGAAAATGCACATCACTGGATTTGGCTGCCCTCCCTGCCTGCTGAACAGCAGATTCGGTCACCAGCTTTGAGAGGAAGCACAGACAGGAGCAATCCCTGGCACGCACATTCAAAACCAAGAATCCAAGCTGAGGCTCAGCACCCATATGCACAGACTTTCCTTCAAAGCTGTTGCAATAAAACCATTTCATTTGTGAGCTTCAGACTGCAAAACTGAGCTAAACAGGAAGGGTTGTTGCTCCTAATTCTGCTTTCAGTGCCACTTTCCGAACAACTGGCAAAATGAGCAAAATCAACTATTTCAGAAAACTCAGAAGCTCAGAACGTGTGAAAAATCAATAGCCACTACCACTTCCAAAGAATGATAAAGAAAACATGGTACTCAATAGCTTACATCACTATATCCTAAGCACATGGGTCCAGAGACACCATTTCAACAAAAGATTGATCCAAAACTGTTGGGATGGAAAACCAATGTCAAAACACTGTTCCCATTGCATACAGCAAACAGGTTGAATGCATGCAAACATGAGCGGATGCATTTTGATCCAGGTACCTCTGGGCACTGCTGGTAGCAGAGGTATATGGTCTGGCAGACCTACTTTGTGTCACAGAGTAAGTCAGGTTGGAAGGGACATCTGGATGCAAAACTAGACCCGTCTGCTCGAGGCCCTGCCCCCTCTGTAGTTCCCCAAGTAGCCATGTGCTGCTTACACTGGTAGGAGAGGCACTGCACAGTCCCAGATAAAACTGCACCTGAAAAACTGGGTACAAAGAACTCACAAAATTACAATAGTGCATACCTGTATACATGAACTAGATTATTTAATTATGTATTACACGGATTATTTTCTAAGTGTATGTGCTTTTAAGGCAGGAATTTAGCATGCTCTTAGCATGGGCTAATCCTACCTTGGATGGGCTTCCACAGAAGCAAACACTGTCCTTAATAATCCAAACAACTGCAAGCAAGTTTCTAGTGGAATTTTCCAGCATAAAAGAACATCACAAGAAATACATCTCATAGCTAAACAGAAATGTACCTGAATGCTGGCAAAGCCCAAATCCTAGCTGGCTATAGTAAAGAAATGACTTAGGATAGTTACTTTGTTTTCATAATTCTGATCTGAGCAAAGTTCTGGAAAAAAATCACTTTAACATGACTCCAGAAGTGCTCGGCTCCAGCATCATCAAACATGAAACCTTCAGCTTCAGTGATATGCAAATGAAGACATGTTTGTAAAAAGGATTAACAAGTTGTTCAAAGCATCTTTTTAGTCTTCTCTGCTTCCAAACAAACAATAAACTATCCCCATGCAGTGAGATTTGCTAACCCATAAACACCGCCAAATGGAGGAAGAAGATCAGAACTTTAATGAGTTTGGGCCCCTTTGAATTTTAGCCGATCAGTGTCACCAATAATTTTGACAGGCTCTAAAATAAGCACTTTCTGTCTTCAAAGTGCCTCGCAAACATCACCAATTAATCCCTGCAACTCTCCTCTGAGGTAGGTGAGTAGGTATTGTTATCCCCATTTTACAGTTGGGTGAGCACAGTCAGAAGGGTTAAGTGATTTGCCGGAGGCCGGTGATGGAGGTGGGATTAAAACAGAGGAGTGACTATGATTCCTTTTAGAGGACAGCACTTTTTTTTTCACTTCTGCTGAGAGTTTTCTGTGCTGACTTTAGACATCTTGGCCTCATGGCTATACTTGAAAGGAACAAAATGAATGCTTCTTGTTAAAAGCAAGGAACCATAAAGAAATCTGTCTTTTATGCCAGTGTACATAACACTTCCGTCACCTTTTACTGACGTAAGGCTTTTTGTTTAATTTCGTTCCAATACTCAAGCATCATTCCCTCCACACAAGGTTTCTTCCCGTGTACAGTGTAACATGCTACCAATCGAATATGTCCTGCTTTTAATTTTGTGCTTTGAAAGCAGCGGCACGCTGCCCAGTGGCCGGGCAGACGTCCTCCCTCCAGGAGCAGGGGAGCAGCCGGTGGGCTTTGCGGCTCCACGGCCCTGGCAGGGCGAGAAGAAATGGAGACGGGAGCTCTGAGAAGCACGAGCCATTAGCTGAAACCCAACCCCGACAAACCGTCTGCAGCCATTCTAACGGGAGGAAGATTGATCCCTTTCCCACTCCAGCAGAAGGATCAGATGGAAGGAGCGGTGGATATCCCTTTCCTCTGTATGTATACAACTTCAGGCCACTTGAAGACCCATTTGTCATGAAGTCAATCTAGTGTATGGCAATAAACATCTGAGGTTTGTAAGGAAAGCACTTTTCATCTGGTGGCCAGCGAGTCCACAATACCAGTTCCCTGGAGAAGTTTTCGATTAGAACAACCCACTACTCCAGGCTGATGTCTCACGAATCCTGAGCACATTTTCTGTTATTCTTTCAAAAGATACTTCCCCTCGCTTTGAGAAGCCCTGCAGTACAGGGGTTGACGTCTACAGGGAAAAACAGGGAATGATTGAAAGTTATTCACTCCCTGCTACATACTGCAGTAATTTCAGCCGTGCTGCTGAGTTAGTATTTTTAAGACACAGTCATTTATGTATCTTGAAAGGATAGTTCCATTAATCCTCAAAAGTAAAGACCAGCTTATTAATATATCACTGTAATTATTACACTATGGTGGCATTCAGGTTTTACATAAATCAGGGATCCTATCTCCTTTGTGGTAGGTGTCACCAAAAGACAATGTTGTCATCAACCTTTTATTAGCTGCAAGTTTGTTTTGCTAAAGATGCTTGTGAAGACTTCAAATCAAGCAAGTCATTTAACATAGTCAAACAAAATGCCATTTATTTTTCTGCTTCTATGGATACTGGATCTAAAGGGTATTTCTCCCTCTGGAAAGGCTTATTACAAATTTTTTTTTGCTCATGCATAAGCAGCACTTTATGTTTCTTTTTAGAAGACAAAGAATAGGTTAATGATTCACAACTTGGGGAATTGTTTTGTTAGCTTAATAGTGTAAGAACATGTAAAATTTTGCATCTCAGGGGGCACACTTTCAGAAACAAAATGCATATTACATGGGTTAGGAAGTGTCTGATTTTCACAGTAATTCATGGACCAGAAAAACATGTAATGCAAAACAAGCTTGAAAATTGCTATTTGCTAACTGCATCTTAAGAAGATTTGTAGCTAACTCTCTGAATTACATGCTCTGCAGAAACGGCCCCCTTCTTTTATCACTTTGGGAATCATTAACTTGCCCTCGATGGTCCTCCAAGCAACAAAGGAAGTTTTCACATGGATTTTCTGATAGGAGAAACAAAAGGGGTTGTAGATAACAAACTAGCAGTGTGACTGCTAGCTTCAGAGGACCTTCATCCCAACACGTTTCAGCAAAGTCTTGTCAGATAGGGTATCAATCCCCAAATTTACTACCACTCAGAACTACTACGCTTCAGGGCCAATCCATGGAACTAGATTATTCACCACTTCCGAATTTCTTACGTTATCTGTGAACACAAATAACCGTCTGGGTCACTGCCTCTTATCCCGTTAATTAATGAAATCAATTTCCAGGTAATATCCTTTTCTGTTACAGGCCTACCTGCATGGCAAAACCAAGGTGTGATGTTAACACTCGGCTACTTGCACTGTAACTACACCTTTAGTACGGTGAATGGATACCTCACGCATTAATGCAACCCATGCTATCCACCCCAATAAACAGCCAACCAGTCCTCAGACTTGTCAAATCGCTCTAGAGTTCATGCACCACTGTTTTTTTGTTTTTTCCCATCCTCCACCATTGAACACAAACCATCTGCTCTATGGTTATATTTAATGCCCTGCACTGTATACCCAGAGGAGAGGTGCTGAACCTTCTGTGTCCCTCCCCGATGAGAACATATTCTCCATAATGATGCACCGGCCACCACAGGAACATCTGGCAATGTAGGATGTATTTTTCCATGTCCTGATCCATTTTCTTAGTACCTGTTCAGCATGATTATGTCTGAAAAGCTGGTTCACATGCAAGTTCAGTAGGCCGGAGAGCCTTTCCAAAAGCACACCTTTGCTGCAAACTGCACAGCGATTCCTGGTGCCGTCAGCTGGGTGTCCTCCATACATGAAAAAGTGAAAGATGATTACACAGAAGTGACCCTACTCATCCCTATATGAAAATCCCTCATCTCGTTACACTGCTCATTTGTCTGCCTGGTCATGGAACTGCAGATCACTCAGGGCATGTATTTTCCCATTTGTAGAAAGTAGTGAATGCATCACAGGTTCTACAGAAAATAAGGAGAAAATAGCAATATTTATAATTTTGTCATACTTTTTTTTTTTTTTTTTCAAAGGGGTTCAGAAGGGTAGAAATATCATAAAGTAAGACTACGTCTAGTATCTTAAAATGGGGATTCAGTAGAAGAGTTTTGATTTCTGTAGAGTTCTGGTATGGTGCCTCTCTCACATTTTTCCAGACTTAAACTCAAAGTACATACTGAGTTTTCTAAAGACTGTTCATTCCTGAGTTATAATCAATTAAAGTTTGCCTTTAACGCAAGTTACATGTGATATTCCAGAGCTTCTAACAAAATATGAATGTCTATCAAATTATGATGCAGTTAAAGTACATAATGACATTAAGGGTCATACCTTACATACCGCATTTTTAACAAAAAGAAAGATAACCAGCGGCCTTCCAGTACCTAAAGGGGGTCTACAGGAATGCAGGTGAGTGACTTTTATCAGGGATTGTAGTGATAGGACAAGGGGAAATGGCTTAAAAAAAAAAAAAAAAAAAAAAAAAGTAGATTTAGATTAGATATTTGGAAGAAATCCTTCACTATGGGGGTGGTGAGGCACTGGAAGAGGATGCCCAGAGAAGCTGTGGATGCCCCATCCCTGGAAGCATTTAAGGCCAGGCTGGATGGGGCTTTGGGCAACCTGGTGTGGTGGGAGGTGTCCCTGCCCATGGCAGGGGGTTGGAACTGGGTGGGCTTCACTAGTCATAAGCATGAGAGTGCATAAGAAGTTCTAGAGTTATTAGGGGAATAGGTGAAGAGTAACTCTTGTCAAATACCTGCAAATAATCTTTTTTATCTAAAACTGGTAGCTAACTCAGGCCATGTAAACTGGCAAGAGGAGGATTTAAGAATAAAGCTTTTGATAGACTTTCACTTCATTCATCCCTTGAGACTGCCAGTGTAATCTGAGCACATTGTTATTACATACAGAATGCCCTTTTCCCCTCTTCTCTTCTTTCCAAATTCCAACTGTAAAGAGTAAATCCATATAACTGAATCAATTATTCCCAATATAATTACTCACTATGATGTGAGTTGTGAAATCGTGGGAACTACTCTCACCAAAACTAGTGAAAAATTTCTGCAAATTAGTTTACCTGCATGAGTATCAACAGCACTGAGTCCCTAGAGATACCTGTAAAGGGAATTCATGATTCTCTTTTATTTTTATTTGGGCTAGTTTTCCCTTGCAAACTATTTTGTGACTGCTATTTTTATCCTATACCCACAATTTTAGTTTTTTCTCTTTTGTTTTAGACTATCCAAGTACTGGGAACAGGTCACAGCTGAGGATGCTCAGCCTTCATATTTAAAAAGTTAATTTCCTCGCCTTGAGGCTGAAGAGAAGGATGAGCAGTTCCTGATACTCGTGGGCAAATAAAGAAAAATAAAGAAACCGGTGTCTATTTTTAGATCACGAGACACTAAGCATGCAAATCCATGATGTTAGATGAAGTTGGCGGCTCGTTTTATGCTCTTCCCATTTCCTATTGTTCCACTTTACTCTATTGTCTCCTGACCACTCACACCGCCCGCAGTGCCCCGCAGCCTGCTGCCCCCCCCAGCCCCGAGACGTGGGGCACCTGCAGCTCCTGCCCGGCCTCCCGACCCCGGGATGCGAGGGGCTGCGGGGGGACCCTCGGAGCTGGGACCGTGCCCTCACCCCCTGCCTCTCTCTGCCAGCGGGGACAGCAGCCAGCCCCATGTCACCAGGGCACTCGGGGACCGCTCTTCCTCCTCCTCCTCCTCCTCCTCCTCCTGCTCCCTCAGCGGCCTCACCCCGGCTGCCCGGGACCCCCGGGGGGGCTCTCCCCGAGGCGGACAGACCCCTCCGAAGGGCTCAGCGCCCCGCCAGCCGCCACCACGCGGACAAAGGGCGGCCCGAGGCCGGGCCCCGGTGCCACCCGTCGGGGAGGAGCCAGGCGGGAGCTGCCCCCGGGGCGGGGGGGGGCGGCGGGGAACTGATAAAGGGCCGCGTCCCGCCGGGGCGGCTGCCAGAGGAGAGGTCGGCATGGCTCGGAACATGGACAGCAGCCTCGACAGCCTGGATGTAAGTGACGGGGGGGGGGGGGATCGTACAGAGGGATCGGGAGTACTCTCCCCCCGCTTGGCGCTCTGCGGGATCAAAGGGGACGACGCGAAGCCGGGGAGGGTTGGCCCCGCTGTCCGCGCTGCCCTGGGGCTCCGTGAGGGTCCCGGCATCTTCCCTGAGGGCTCCGGCTTCGGGTGGTGCCCCCTTGGCGCTGGGTGCCCCCGGGCTTCGCCGCCTGCCGCCCCCCGACGGGGCTGCGAGGGGCCAGGTGGCAGCCGCCCCGCCGCCCTGCCGCCCCTCAGCGCCGTGCCCCGAGCCGTTGGTGGTTTCCGGGCGCGCTTTTCGTGCCCTCACCAGAATTTCGCTTCCTTTTTCCACCGCTCGCCTCAGGCCGGCCGCCCCCCGCGGCACGGCGCCCACGGGGAGCCCCCCACGTCCCTGCGCGCCCCCCGCGGGCAGCCCTGGCTGCCGCTTGTCCCCTGTGCACCGCCGCACAGGTACCCCCTCTCCGCTTCTCCTCCGCCCCATCCTCTTCACGGGGCGCAGAGGGACCGACCGGTGTCACTGCTTGGTGGCTGCTCGCTGCCGTTTGCGGTAGGCGTGCTGTTAGCGCTGAGGTGTCCTGAGGGGAGGCTGGCTCACAGGCAGCCCTTAGCGAGCCTCTTCCCTTCCATCCCGTCCTCAGTTACAGGACCCTACGCCTCAGAGAAGGACAAAGCAAGTTTTTTCTTAACTAGCTCCTATTTGCTGAACACTTTATATGCATCATAAGTACATATGTTAAGTATATAAATAGCATTTATCTGGTTTTCAAAAAGTTTGCCTCTTTGTGGTGTTGGAGACTGTTTAGTGTCCTAACACATCATATATAGCATGTTACGTAGAGGGAGCCTTTCTAAAAGTGCTAATATCTAATTTTATTTTATTTTATTTTCAGCTGTCCTCTGGGCTGATCATTGAATTTTCTGATAATGGCACGGATGAGATTGGCTCAGGTGACTACGGAGACTATGGAGAGCCATGCTTCCAGCATGAAAACGCTGATTTCAACCGGATCTTCTTGCCGACTATCTACTCCATCATCTTCCTCACAGGAATAATCGGGAATGGATTGGTTATTGTTGTTATGGGCTACCAGAAGAAGCAGAGAAGCATGACTGATAAATACAGGCTGCACCTCTCTGTGGCTGACCTCCTTTTCGTCATCACCTTGCCGTTCTGGTCTGTGGATGCGGCGATAAGCTGGTACTTTGGGAATGTGCTGTGTAAGGCAGTTCACGTCATTTACACAGTCAACCTCTATAGCAGTGTCTTGATTTTGGCCTTTATAAGTTTAGATCGTTACCTGGCAATAGTCCATGCCACCAACAGCCAGCGCCCACGAAAGCTGTTGGCTGAGAAGGTGGTGTATGTAGGCGTGTGGCTACCCGCTGTGCTTCTGACAGTGCCTGATATAATTTTTGCCGGTACTAGTGAAGTAGAAGGAAAGTATCTGTGTGATCGCATGTACCCTCACGAAAACTGGCTGATTTCATTCAGATTTCAGCATATCTTGGTAGGACTTGTCTTGCCTGGTCTGATAATCCTGACGTGCTACTGTATTATAATATCTAAGCTGTCACATTCAAAAGGCCACCAGAAGCGCAAAGCCTTGAAGACAACAGTCATCCTCATCCTCGCCTTCTTTGCCTGCTGGCTGCCGTATTACATTGGCATCAGCATAGATACATTCATCTTGCTTGGAGTCATCAGACATCGCTGCAGCTTGGAGACAATCGTGCATAAATGGATCTCCATTACAGAAGCCCTAGCATTCTTCCATTGCTGCCTGAATCCGATTCTCTATGCCTTCCTGGGTGCCAAATTCAAAACATCAGCACAAAACGCCTTGACATCAGTTAGCAGAGGATCAAGCCTCAAGATTCTTTCAAAAAGCAAACGTGGGGGACATTCTTCTGTTTCTACAGAGTCGGAGTCTTCAAGTTTCCATTCCAGCTAACACTGCCCCTTGCCATCATTTTATAAAGAGACACTTTAAAAGTTGCTCAAGAATGAGACTGACCATAATGTACAGATTTATTTACAGTTGGATTTTTTTTTATTGTTTCTTTTAGTCTCTGTGGAGTTTAATTGACTTATTTATATAAAACTTTCGTATTGATGATAAACTGTCTAGGCAGGTCCTGTGGACAAGTGGTTAGTTCACAAAAGTTTTAGTGTTTGTATAGAGATGTGAACTAAACACTTCTGGATTGTAGCAAGTGGCTGTTAAAAGTTTAGAAAATATTTCTCTGTTGTTTATATGTAAATGTTTTCAGTGTTGCTGTTAAATTTTTTAAAAAAACCTTTTGCTGGAAATTTTTACATTACTACAAGATGTTTGGTTTACAATAGCTTAACTCTGCTGTAGAAATGGCACTTATAACCAAAGCCGCCTGTGTTACATGCTAGGTTTTTTTCCCCATTCTCAGTGGTTTGCAAACTTTTCTGTTCAAGGTAAATAAAAGTATATGACAAAAAGTTATTTTGAGTGGTATTTTTATTTCAGGTTAGATGTTTTTCTCAATGCTTTTAAGTACAATACTCGCTGCACAATAATTTTGAAAAGTGCATGGCTCTTAGATGAATAGGGGGAAAACGAGTTTCAGTACATACTGATTGTTCAGTTGACACCTGTGAGTTCTAGATTGTTTGTTGGGCTTTGTTTTTTTTTAACCAGAATGCATTTACTCCAGTTAACGTTTTCTTTAGAATGACTTAAACTATCACGTGAAACAAAGAGATTTTTGAGAGCAAAACATCCACAAATGAAAAGCCATCTATTCAAGCACTTGCTAAGGTTTACAGCCAATGAAGTGTCAAACTAAGAGTACTGCATGTGACTAACCTTCACACCATGCATATAAAGCCAATGCTACATTTCTGCCCTGTATGATTCCTAGTTTCACATGCCAACAGTAATCAAAAGTAGCTGAATGAAAGACATTTTATTATTTGATGTTGTTTGAACTAAAGTCCTTGGGTTATCTCTACTCTGGAAGGTATTCTTCACTACAGAGCTTTCCCTGTCCCGTCTACATCCACATTTTCTCTATATAACCCTGTTGATTTTCTTTTTAAAAAAGGCACATAACGGATTTTTTAACATTTTTTTTTTAGTAGGAACTAGCCAGACTATAGAATTTCCAATAACTAATCTTACTTCTCTAAGTTAGCTATATCTTCATGTTTGAGTATGTTCAAAAGTAATAAATATGCAAGAGGAAAGAGTCATTGGGAGTATTTGTGTGTTCTCACACTAAAAACAAACACAACTGCTACTTATCTAAATAGTAAACAGTCGGGTAGTCTTCTGAAAAAGCAAAAGATAAACAATCCTATTTGTCACATAGAACTTAAGTGAAATGAACAACATGGATATTTCAGTGAAAATACTCAGAATGTCTTAAGAAGCAGAGCAACTAAATGTATGTCCCACTATGTTAAACCATATATTAAATTGTATGTTTTATTTTAGATATATTCATAAATGCAAGACCTGTTTTCACCTCCCCTGCTCTTCAGTCAGGAAGCTGCAGCACCTTGGCTGCATCCTGCACGCTTGCAATGACTTTTTGCAATAGTCATCTGATTCTGTGTTGAGCTGACTCAGTTTGCTGAATCAGCACAAAGCTAACATGGCAGGAAAAAAAAAATCTAGCAATTTAGTGAACTGAATTAACAAGGTGTCCATAAGCATTAGAAAAGGGCAAGACCCTGTAATGTGGAGCCAGGCACAGGGAGAGAAAAGTAAGAGGAAGAGGTAAAAAGAGAGGAAGCAGGCTCCCCCCCCCTTTTAGTAACTAACCTTTTGGATCAATTAAACTCAAATGTGTAACTTCACTTGGCATAACGTAAACTAACAACAGAAAACGATGCAATCTCAAGAAACAAAAGGTCTTGCTTTCATCAAATTTCTCCTCACAGTGTTGAGAAATGAGGAAAACGTGACATGGGAGCAGAACTTCTTCAATGGTTTATTTTTGTTGTTCGTTTGTGTGTTTTCTTAATTTAGTGAGCATTTCCCCATGAAGAATTTGTTGTTCTAAAAGATTCTGATTTCCACCCCATCCAATCAATCACTGTGACTTAATTGCACTTATAAAATACTTACTGGCTATCAACACATTGCTGCTTATTTGCTGAGGAAATGTTTAGAGCCCTCTAGCATTAACTTAGATTATTCCTATTATGCTTCACAGTCAGCCAACTGTTACCTCTCGCAGAGAGTTAGCAGGAAAGAGGGTGCACGTTGGAATAACCCCAGCAGTCCCTGTTACTGGCAAAGACCACCAAAAGGACACTTTAAACAAACAACAGAAACCATTTGTGTAGAAAATAAATCAGCAATATTAAAAGAGAACCCGTGCCAAAGAGAGATGAGACCTACATTAGTTGTACACAACTGCCATTGTTCTCAGTAGAATTAGTGAAACTATGGACAGAAGGATGTCTTTAGAAAGATTACTGGGGTTTGGCTCCAGCAAAGAAATGAGTCAAAAGCCACGTATTTTTAAACTTTATGTATCAATAAATATGAATATACTTGTAGTGGTAATAGAGAACATATCTGCAAATTGAACTAAGTTGCCATGAGGAAACAATAAGAAAGTATGATTCCAATTCTGTCCTTTTACCTCTGAGGATGTATCAAGCAAATTTCACTCAAAGCTCCTACAAATATACCATGTTGGTAAAAAACTAACAAGCAAAAAAACAATTAATTCCCTTTTAAAGTCACATTGCCTGTAAGCAGATTTTGGTTGAGGCCATGACTGTTTTTATGCCTTTGTGAATCAAAAGTATTCCTTGTAAATGTATTTCTCAAAGTGCAAGCTCAGTCATAAAGGTGAATAGCCGTAACTATGAAATGCATACAGCAAACAAGTCCACATCCACGGAGAACTTTCCAGTTTCCAAAGAGCTCTTCCAAGTCTAATTTTTCCTGTCTAGCAGAGAGAATAATGCTACGATTTTTTCTTTAAGACATACAAAATGCATGGTCTCAGCACTTTGGTGTAAAATAATAGCTCAACTACTTTTAAATATGCACCGTGAGATATAGAAAACAGACATGAGTACTGTTTACAAAACAGTTAAAATGCTTTCTCATCTTAAAAAAGTTACGTGGTAATTAAAAAAATAGAATGTATTTACAAAGACATTAGAATTTGTTTACAAAGACTCTCTACAGAATTCAGAATTTGCCTGCTACAGCTGATGCAACGTGCCAGCAGCAGTGCCTGGACTGGAACGTGGACATTCACCTAATGCTATAATGCACGCCTGGTGAGTGCTTAAGATTAGTTAGAAATCCTTTGGATCAGGCGAGTGTAAACCAAGAAAGGAGCAGACGCATGAACTTACTCTTGCTTCATCTGAAATACTGTTTGGAGGTAAATTTAGACTACTTCAAGCAGTGGGATAAAATTACGCTATAACCCATTATTGGCACAGTGTATTTGCGCTCCTCCTGATCAGGTTGTGTGGAGTCCCCCTTTGAGGAGGATGGGAGAAGCCAAGTGGTTGTGAGGGTGTCAGAGCTAATGCATGCAGGCTATAGATGTGGCGTGTCTTGTTTTTTCTTGGCTGATCCTATGACGCAATCATTGTAGAGGGGGTTCAACTCCCATG
Organism: Oxyura jamaicensis; assembly: GCF_011077185.1. Lineage (NCBI taxonomy): Eukaryota > Metazoa > Chordata > Aves > Anseriformes > Anatidae > Oxyura > Oxyura jamaicensis. The sequence goes on along the minus strand of NC_048899.1, from coordinate 33,104,110 downwards.
CATATACATAAATCAAAACAAAATCACCATGAAAATAAAAAGGAAGTCGCAGAAATAACATGGAGCCTTTCATACAAATGAATGGTTTATCTCATGATGGTTGAGCTCTAGTTGGACAATGTACAAAGTGACCACCTCTAGATGTTTGGTTGAAAAGGCCATTTTTTATATTGTTTGGGAAAGGAAACAGCATGACGAGGAAGCACTTCCTTGATCCAGGCATGCCTCCAGAATCCCCTAACAATGGAGCATTCTCATATTCTCATAGTGCTGAAACTTAGGAAACATTTAAGCAGATAGGGCACCAGAGTTTTTGCTGAAAGGATGCCACTCCCTCACTTCATGTTTTGAAAGAGCGATAGACTCTTTTTCACAGTCATAAATCACATGTCAATTGAAATTCCGTGAGCTCTGGGATTATTTCTTGTAAGGGAGGCACAGATTCTTAAAATCTTTTCTCTTTATTCAACAAATCTTCTGTTACAGTTTTAATTTTCCCTGAAAATATTTAATCTTTAGCAGGATGAAGTTTAAAGACCATTTGTTTCAACATCAACGCTGTTACTATCTTCCTATCATTCTAGTACTAACCAGACATGGAGAAAACAATGCTATGCTTATCGTTTTTGAATAAAACTAAATTTTAATAGTAGTTGTAGCACACTTGTGCTCACTTTACACAGAGATGCAAATAAGTTTACATATGGATGACAATATACATTATAAGCACCATTTTCAATTGTTGATACAAGTGATCCAGGCTCCAGCAAAGCGACTGCTGACTTTCCGAGAAGTCTGGACTCCTTGCAGATAGAGAAGATATTAATTAAAATGACTACTTTCTTAAAAGGGCAGGAGGCTTTAGTGACGAGCCCCCACTGAACTCAAAGGTCAGAGTACATAAAGAATTATGCTTCTTAAAGACTATGCCCTTCTAGCCCAAATCAATTACAAATGAAGATTATGAGTTCCTCTGATTTCAGCTGCAGCCAGAGACCTACAAGAAATTAGATCTTTCAGTATGGAGCAGGTGGGATGGTTCTGGTGAACCTAACAGAAATAAATTTTCAGCAAAAGGGTTTTCTCTTACCGGAGGCACGCAAGCTTTGCATAGCCAGCTATCAACAGGCAGACAGTAATTTGTCTTTAGTGGCATAATGTTTGAAAGAAATAGGTCAGCATTTTAAATATCCTTATCTTTTGGAATTCACACCAGAACAGATTCTTACCACACAAACTTGTCGAACAGAGCAGAACTTTCTAGGGATTTTGTGAAGGGATACATTGTGAAGAGATGCTGGGCTGATGTGTTTTGTTACTTGCTGTTTATACTGCATTTTTTTGTCTACTATCGCCTTCTCATAACTTCTATTCGACTTGACTTTTCCTTTAGAATTATAACTTTATAGAATTTGCAATGGTTCCATTCTGTTAGGACTACACACCATAACCTAGACAAGAAAGAAAAAGTAAAGAGAAACTGTTCAAAGCAAAAATGCTTCACAACAGTTTCTGTCCTCACATGCATTTCCCTTCCAACATCTGTTTTCCTTTAGCCAAAAGATAATTTACTTCTATATCATATGCGAAGTTTTAACTCAAAGATTGTTTTTATTCTCAAGTTTCTTAAAGTGCAAACACAGCGACATTTGTTTACCTCCTTGATTTCTATTCAGCACTCCCTGATGTGGCAGATCTTCCCCAAGAGAGGGCTGGATGAGCCCAGCTGGGGGGTCCCTCACCCGTGTGTTGGTGCCAGCACTGCTGCCAAGGCGGCTACACGACCACCTGAGTTTGCTCTCCCTACCAATGCGCTCTGCAAGGCTGCAGTAAGGCTGGACAGCAATAATAATCACTAACAAAATCCCTGATGTTTCAGCTTGCCAAAGGTGAGCATAACAGTCCTCAACAGACAAAAATAAACCTGAAAAGTTCAAAGAATATCTTTCTTTAACACTCCTCTCCCAGCTACTCAACCTTTTACTGGACATTCCACCTGTCACCTTGCTTATGCCTGTCCCTCTTCTTCAGCTCTGCCCCCTTCTAGGCTAATATATATTTTTTTTTTCCTTGGGGAAAATATCTGGTATTTAAAGTTATCTTTCAAAACGTTTATTCTGCCAAGTCAGCCTATGTGAGTTCACCAAGGAGAGGAATGTTGGTATGCTTGATAGCAGAAGCCCAGACTGGGGCCTCAGTTTCCCTAGATCGACTCTGTCTCTAAAATAGTGAAAAGCAAGACAATGATTCTGTTTTTCAACAGGCATGTTTTAACGTGACGGTAATAGATGAGTCCTGTCAAAACTGGGTTCATCACAAGCCTGCAATCTATTCTTCCTGCTCTTTGGGGAAGGAATTACATCTATCATACAAGTGTTAAGTGCACTGCTGGAACTCAGTACAGGGATGTATCAGCAAGAGAAGCTAGAGTCTCTAACATGAATAATGGGGACGAAGGGATTATTGTACAAGGGCATGGCTTCATGTTAGATTTAACCTGACAGCAAAGTAGATCTAATGAATTCCTGCTGTCCTTAGCCCTTACTTTTGACTACCTTCCTTTTCATGGCCTTCCAGGTCAGTCCCGTCCCCCAGTGCCCTTGCTTGCTGTCTTTCTCCCACATCCCACCGCAGTGTTTCAGCTGGGTAAATTTTCTCTGACAGTGCCATCCTGCATGGAGCTGGGCCCTCACGATGCACTGACATGCGGCAACTGAGCTGATCTAATAGTCAGCAGGGCCAGAAAGCATTTTCTCACACCTCACAGTGCCCTTCCTGCTCTCATTTACTATTACCCCTGCAAGCACATGTGACTCTTGGCAAGGCAGTTCAGCTGCTGAAGACTGGTTTTCACGGGAATTTGAAGCAATCTAATAGTTTGCTCTGATGGGAAGGTCTCCAACCTCCTTCACTCCTTTTGTCTTCAAATCCTTTCACTGCGTATCTTCAATACTCTTCAGTTCTTAGTCCTGTGGGCCTATATCCTGCCATGAATTATCTATAGAATCATTCACACCATCTTTTGAACAGATATAATTGTCTAAATAGATAGCATCTATTCTTTTTTCTAATTTGTTTTATGCCATTTTAATGAAGTTAACTTACCAGAGGGCTGACTACATCCATGAGAAAAAAAGTAAGCAGCCAGGCACATGGCTCAGGAAGAAAGAAAAGTGGTGACGCAGACTTGCTGAACTTTTTCTTTCGATGGCAATGAGCTCTCAGTTCCCTATGTTTTGTGAAACCCTCCACCCATAGAAAAGAAACCAGCAAAATAAAGTGAATAGAATTGAATTGGCTCACTAAAGCATCAAAAGCCAGAGCATTTGCAAGAGTGAGGGTGGAACGAGGCACCTGGGAGCTGGGGGGAAGTGGGATCTTGCCTTTTGGGAGCAGCAAGTTGTTAAGGCTGGTTTAGCTATCTTGTCAAAACTTCCCTGAGTAAACAGCCAAAGTGTTAAACAAACATAAAACAGTTCTCAGGTAGAGGGCAAGAGGCTGAAAAGGCACTGAGAGAATGAGATGCCCCTGTCCAAGGGAAGTGAGCCCTACTTCCCCCATAACCAACCCACGATTACCCGCTGACTACCTGACAGTGGACTTTTCCCTGAAACTAGGCTCAAATAAGAGAGAGCAGTATTTTAAACTAAAGAGATCTGTAATAGCGTGATGAATCATGTTCTTGATTATAACTTGTATCACTCATCAGATTTAATGTAGCTATTTGTTAAGACAAACCCTAAATCTACATTCATCTGTAGTCCACAGGACTTTCTGAATGTGATGTATGTTTTTAAAAAGCAGATTCCTTGAAAGGTAGAGAGCCTGACTGCTATTTAACAGAGCCACTAAATTTTAACAGGGCTTCCTATTAAGAAAAATGCCAAGAATTTCCCTTAAGTATTATGCTGTGACTCTCTCTACTTTTAATTATCCTATCCATCAAGGAAAGAAGAAATTGCCTCTTGGTATGAAGTATGCTTAGAAAGAAAACATTAAATCTCTGCCTCAAACCCAAACTTAAACCCAAACTTAGTCCCACTGAAGAAAAGAGTCAGCCTGGTTATCTTGAAGCCAAATTAAATATGCTCAGATTATATGATCTAAATGTGCAGAGCTGTAAGTCTTTCCTACCACTCTGTAATGAAGGAGAGAGCTTGGCAAACACATGAATATTCAGTGTAGTGTACACCCATCTAACTATAGTTGAGCCCAGAGAATAAATAACTGACAGACCCATGAATTCTTGAAACTGCTCACTCTTGCTTCTTCCTACCAGCTAATAGGTAAGAAACTGCCTCTTCATCAAGCACTTTGTGGACACTCCCTAATAAAAACTGTGACAGATGAAGGATGTGAGATCCTTTGTCTGTGATACTTAAGAACCCCTCTGCTACCCAGGTGTTTGAAAGAGATCCTCTCCATTCATTCAGCAGTTCCAGTAACAATTAACACTCAGAACAAAGATTTTTTGTCAAATAATTCCAGTTTCTAAAGCTAATCCATTTTAAAATCTTGTTGCTAGTACCACAGGCATCATCCTACATGTGCTTTTTCAGTTGCTTTCCAAACTAGGACCCATTATGCCCCCTAAAAGCCACCAATCTGATGCATCATCTTACACAAATTTACTTAAAACTTTTACCAAAAAGCATTACAAGAAAGCAAGTGATTTACCCACCCCTCCTATTTATCAAAATCCACCTTCAGCTCTGTTCCAATAGGAAATTGGTAAATGATTATGGATGTTTTTGCAAACTAGTTATAATTACCATCAGGCAGCATTTACACAGAAGAAAGATGTAGGTAGCCAGTTATCCTTTCTGTTGTTAAATCTTCAGCGAGGACAGTTACTGAAGGCAGGATTTTAAGTGCTGCCACCTGTTTCTCAGGAAGACATTACGTAGTTGTATTTCACCTGTGCAGACTTTAGTCAGAAATAACAGCTTTATTTAAAAGCTTGTTAAGACACCAGCATCACGTACAGACACCAGTTTCTCTATACACTATGCAGCTTATACAGCCATAGAAATACACCAAGGAGAATTATTTCATTTACTGAAAAAAAAAGGGTAATTAGATCCATCTAAAGAAACTGAACCTACTCTGTGCTTTGCCATTTTTAAGGTCATTTGCTGTTGTGCATCAGGATAGTCAGCCCTCATCAGCTCACTTGCTTTTCCTACTGGTAATGCATCTTTAGCACACTTGACTGTGGTACAACCAGGCTATCAGAAGTCACAACTTCAGGACACCCTTCCTATAAAATACATGAAAGAAATATGTACAAATCGGATTTTAAAAAGGTATTGTGCAGAGAAGGGTGCTGCCTAAACTTACAAATGGCAAATACTGGAGAAAATGATGAGGTACAAGCCATGCCCTGCAAGCAAGATGAGAGTACACCTACATGATGTGGAACAGGGTACTGAAACACAGCGGTGATTAGGCACACTCCCAGGAGAGCGTGCAAGGAAACCTGAGCTTTTGCACCCATATCCCTTGACAAAGAACACTGTTTTTGCAAGAGGGCACCTCCTTCTCCTCAACAATGTTTTATATAGGATTAGGTGTGTGTTTCTAAAAGCACCTCTAGGAGCAAATGCTGTCCTTGCAGCTGGGAAGTGCTTTGGTTATGACTTCTGCTAGGGGCTAGGCAGGTCAGACTTTGCCATTCAGCGCTATCAAGTATGAAACGATTCTTCAGAAGCAGCAGTAGATGTTTCAGTACCCGGATCTGTTACAATTCAGTAAGAGCTTTTTAAGTTTTATGTTTAAAGCATTCAATTTGTAGAAATCTAATTTTCTCTCAGAAATCTAGCAAATGGAGTCTAGACCACTGCAGAACTCTCCCACGTTAACAAACTGGAGCTGCAGATAATATTCATACACCAGTAATCCAAGCTGTACACCAGAAATAAAATAGCTACAGTTTTTCTCTCCTTTCTTTTCCATAGGTGAATGGACAGCTCATCCTAACAAGCTCTTCGACTGCTGATGTACACTTAATCCTGAATCAGCAAAACCCGTTAATAATTCTCGGCTACTTGAAATGGAATTATTTTCTGATGACTGCATTTAATCCAACCAAAGGTCAGTAGAAATAATAAATGCTGTCGGCTCAGGAGTTAATGATATATCCCTACCTCTCTAGGCCTATAATTTCTTTAGATACCTAAGAGGTCATGTCAATCCTAATGTCTCCCAGTTTTATGAATGCAACCATAAGCCCCTTTAAATGAGATTACAAATGATTATTATAACTCTAAATCAAGGGAAAGGCCCACCATTTTCTCTAATTGGAAAGGGTAATTTAATTATAATTCTTTTCTTTCCAGATGCTTTGTTTTTGTTCCATTACATCACAATAACTACTCAGGGTTTATGGAAGAGAAACAGTTAATTGTTTACGACTCTGAAAGGATGAGAAATTAGATCACGCGCCGGTGGAGCCACACTTCAGCCACGCTTCTATTGTTGGTCTTGAGCTGCAGGTACCGCCATACGCAGCGTGCAATGGCTTTGCTTCCTAAAGAAGCTGAGAAGACTGTAACTGGAGAGCTTGTGCTGTTCTCACATTTTTGAGAGATCTCATTCCACCCCAAGCAGGCCATTAATAAAACCATCTGAAGTAAAAAGCTAATAATTCAAGATTTACAAGTCAGTGGGCACAAAGCAGAAAACGGTTAACGTATTCAATATTCCAGCGTGATTTTGCACTCAATTAACATAAACCGACAGAGCCTTCAAAGTGAACTTGTCAACAAACTCACCTTGACTTATTCAAATGACTGTATCTAAATGAATTTTGTTTGTCAAAAAATAAGTGGCTTTCCAAATATTAAATGAGCCAACTCTATATTCTGCGTAGGTTTACTGAAGCCAGTGCTTAATTATTTATTAGATATCAAATGTAGAACATCTGTGTAGGAAGGCTGGCATATGTTAGGACCTTTGACTTTGATATACAAAAACTGTCTGCTGAGTTAGGAGTCTCTCTGAAAATTAATTAGATAAGCATGAATATAGTATGTATATTCTTTTAAGTCTTTGCTTCCCTAGAGATAAGGATAATGCTTATACAAAGAACACACAAGTGAATGGACGAACGGATCCTTTTGTCTTTGAATTAACAAGGATATACTTCATGCCTTCTTAACTTTTTAGTGGCTGGTTTTCACAATTTAATGATTTCACAATCTGAAGGTTGATTCTTAAACTGTTTCTGAAACTCTGTCAATATTACAGAAATTTATAGAAGTATAACTACCTAGATGTTATTTCATCGGTATAGACTTTGTAGGCAAGGCCTTAAGTAAGAACATTCTCCTGGAAAGATAAATTGTTTGTCTTCCTCATTCACATACACAAGCACATAGACATATGCACACAGATCCAACTGATTATACTTTGAGTCATAATCTTGTATTTTGTTAGAAAAACTTTCATCCCATTTATCTCCTTGCTGGTACTTCTGGCTTGGAAACCGTCTAAAACTTGCTTTTCCATCTGCTTCTCATTCCACTGTACAATAAAAAATAACTTTCCTTAACACCCTCTAGAAAGTAGAGCCTGCTATCTATACAAAGGTATTTCTTCTTGTAGCTAGATATGAAAAGTAGTATTTTATCAAGATAAAGGGAAAGGTCACGGCTGGTCTTCTAGTAAAGTACTGAGCCTTCGCTCCACAATTTTTTTTTCCCTCTAGAGATCCCTCAGCAGAGATCCACAGTTTTTATTCATGATTTAAGTTACGACTTGGCAATGGAAAAAGAGCAGTTTATCAGCAAGCATTCAAGGTAATAATTGTGCCCATTCTCACTACTGAGAAGGTATAATCTTCCAAATAAGGCTGCATATAGCAGTATATCCAAGGAAACTAGAGAAGTAGACCTGTGCCAAGTGCATCAAGCAGAGTTCTTTGCCTGAGTAGGGCCCATAGTGACATGCATGCAAAAGAACTCTTGCTTTTTGAAAAAGCAATCCTGAATAAACACTCTTCTCATTCAAGATAGAGGCCTTAAGGAACATCCTGCATGTTAACAAACATCTTCAGATAATGCCTAGTTTGATGCTCATTTCCTAGTTATTCACAAACTCTCTTAAATGGAGCTCTTTCACTTCTGCAGCTTAGCCTAAGGAAATCCTGCAAGAACAATGTGTGACTGAAATACACACAGGTTTCCCAAATGGTAGCAAGACCCATTGATGCTGCTTCAGATAGCACCAAGACAGTAAGTTATAATGCACACTAAACAAGAAAAGGTCTTGTTTGTATAGGACTGATTTGGATGCAAGCTTTTTTCCTTTCAAATTGCAGTATATTACGTAAAGTGTCCTTCAGTGAAGATATTTAGCTGCCAAACTACATTACCTTTCCTCAAGTACATCGGTAGTCCGAATTCCATAACCACGTATGCAATTGCATACTCTCCAAATAAGCATTCCCACAGCAGGCACTCAGTAATTTAGTCTGAAATCTCCTTTCAGATGCTGAAGTTCTGGTAGTAGAAAAAGAGAGACCTTAAAAATATTCTATTTCTAAAATCAGGTACCATGGCAATGACACCGTTACTGATTAAGGTTACGTTATTATTATAGAAGATGCCTAATTCGATGCACCTGGTGTCTGTACAACCTGTACACTGATACAGAACAAGTGCACCACTAAGGACATCACAACTTCCCTGGGACCATCTTTGGAAACAAAGAGAGGTCCTTAGGACCTCTACGCTACCCAGAGGTTATCAGCAGGGTAGAATTGATTCCAGTATATGGATATCTTTCAGTTGTACGGTAGTTCTAGACTATGAATGTATTTCAAGATGGTTAACACTCAATGGATGGGATGGCTTTCAACAGTTTCCAAGACAGATTACTTTTAGTTCTCAAAGAGAAATAGCTCTTTATCCCATAAAAAAAAAAAAAAAAAAAAAAAAAAACTCAGAGGGAAATAATCTTCCTCCTTTTTCTTCTACATTTCTCTAGCATTTTCTGGCATCTTCTCTAGTCACAGTGTACTTAAGGCTGGTGCTAGTGTTTTTGCTAATCAGAGCATCCCTGATGAGTTTTTATGCTATTACTTTTCTTATTGCCCTCACTGCACAGCGCTTCTTCAACAAAGGGTACACATTTTTTTTTCTTATTTGTTTTTGTTTGTTTGTTTGTTTTGTTTTTGTTTTGTATTTACAGAAGGGACTGTTCAACACACAGCACTACATATGGGTTAGTGGATATATCTCATTATCTGTCTTCCCCAGAAGGAATCATATTGACCAGTCAAACAACTTCTAAAGCACTTTAAAGTCTAGATTTCTGTTCCCATTTTGTTTGTGAAAACAGATAATTTCTCTTTTGAGATGCTAGGTATGGTTCTAGGAAAGTTGTGTTTTGGCTGAAACAATGACAGCAAAAGGAGCATGCCTAATATGTACGCTAAAGAGACATAGTAAAATAAAATATATTAAATTTGCAACAGCAACAAAAATATTTTTTAAATGAAAGGATTTATGACACTAGCCACAAAGAAATGGAAAATAGTATTCTGTCCAATAACTGATTTCAGTGGGTTTATATACAGGTATACACTGCTATCAATTCAGATGTCATATATCATTCAGAAGTAAAAGCAAGGCATATGGAATATTATATGCATTAAATAGATCCTGTTATAACTTTTTCCCCTTATAATCAGTAATAATTAAGCTTTTGAGATGGAACAGAAGGGTTCAATGGAAGTACAACTTTCCTGAAATTTTATAAAAGAAAAGGCAGAACTAAAGGACAATGCTTCTGTCTAGCAAATCTTATAATACTCAGTTACCCCCGTTACCATAGCCTCACTTATGCTCTTAAAAAGAAGTGAAGAAGATCAGATTGGAACTTTATGCAAACATGCTAAAATCAGCAGAGACTCCCACTGGATAGGCTTTGGATCAGGACACACAGTCTCTTGCACCCTGGCTTTCTCCATTCTTTTCTACTGTTATCACAGCTACCTAAGTAGTTCTGATTAATTTTTCTTTCAGATGGTTGGAGCTTTTCAGAAGAATCATTACAGTGGGTCCTGTGTGGTGTAAGTGATGTGCTGAGCAAGAGTGATATATTGCAAAGTGAAGTATCAGGCTGGAAAGCTGAAACAATGACTTACTCAGAAAATTGTAATACACCCTGTTTGTTCTTTGCCTTCTTATACATAAAAAATGCTTTTGAGCATGTTTGTTCAAATGTTAAAATGTATACAACTATAAATTTGCCTTCAAAATCTAACATCTCCAGTTGTATTTACAAAAAAAAAAAAAAAAAAAGCTAAGCTCATTTACCCATCAGGCACTTCTAAGCACATCTTTGGATGTTGTTGCTGTTGTTTTTTTGTATAGTTGAGCTATTTGTCTTAAGGAAAAAAAAAAAAAAAAAAAGTGGCATCTGTATGTAATTTCCATGCTCACTTGGCAACACTACCTCCTTTTGATGACAGTCTGTACTGTTTCCCTTTCTTCTTCTAGTCACTCCAGCTGCAGGACCCAGATGTCAAACTCAGGAATGCATTTTTTCCCAGCACTGATATCTGATTCGGTTGCTGGCACCTCTGCTGGTGGTTATTCTGAAGCTGCCTGTGCACAGCTTCTGAAGTTTAATCTGCAGAAAGCTCTTTTTTATTTATAAGCTAAAACCTTTTCAATTGCCTTAGTTATAGGAAGTGAATATTGTGTATTTATCAAACTACTGATTCCATTATTTACTATATTTGTTTCCTGACAACTACCTGCTTCTGTAACCAGAAACTGGGAGGCAAGAGGAAAGCTTTCGAAAAAAACAAAGATCCTAGGAAAAAAAAAAATTCCTTCCAATTAATAACTTTCTGTAATTTTCTCCTTTTCTTTCTCCTATCTTCATGCTGCAGCTTACTCACACGCTGGTCTTGAGTACTGAGTGAGTCAAGCATCCTCCCAGCAGCACCGGATGGCACCTGCGTGCTTACCCTGCTGCAGTGTACGTGACAAACTCATTTTCCTGTGAACAGATCTCTTAAAGAAGGCACATCCTCCCTCCTGTTTATTCTCCTGTGTAACAAATTTCATTCGGGGACAGCTTCTATCTTACATAATTACTACCAATTGCTTTCCATTATATGCACATGCAATCAAGAGAACAGCTTATAAAGACAAAGGCAGACAATCTGCCTTGTGGCATTGATTAACAAACTGCTTAGTCAAGAAGCTAACCAGTGCTAGGCTAAAAGAGCTAACTCAGCAGCTACGAGAAGAGAGGATAAAGCCATAAATGAGGTAAAGAAATGGTAGGTGGTAAGTAACCCCAGTCAGGCAGGTAGGCAGACTGGAAAGTTTGGAGCCAGGAGAATATTAATACTCAGCAGCATTTGTATTATCTGCCCACCTGATCTCTGCCTCAATGCATCTGTTGGAAGTTGAACATCGATGAATTGATAAACTGAACCTAACACTTTGTAAATTAAAGCACTGTGGCTAAAAGTTTAAAGACTCATATTTTAAAAACACATTCCTTCTGGGATCCAGAATTGGAGTGCCACGTTTGAGATATACACATGACCTGTTCTCCAGCAGTATTCACTGTCTGTCACTACAGAATAAATGAGAGCAGCAAGGGCTCAGGTTACTGTTGCCTCTGCCATTTCCCAAGGCCTACAGTATTGGAAATGAGGCATGGAAAAATGTTGTAACGTTTTGAAAGCTTAAATACTTGGCTAATGTTCCAGATTGATGACTAGATTCTATTTAGTTTGCTGTTCAGTCTAGCAAGATGGCAACACCATGATTCCTGTTCATCACAGATGTTCATGTGCACCACAGGTATGGAACAAATAATAAATGAGGAACAACAAAATATACAGGAGTTCTCAGCATCTAGGCAGATAGATTAAGCAATTTTTGCAATATGAAGAAGAAAAAAACAGATGAGAGAGCGTACAAACAGGCCAACAAAAAAACTAGAAGGCATCAGATTCAGGGCTATCACAAGGAGGTATAGCTTCATACTCTATAGCTGATCTGTAGAACTAAAAGATGCTGTAAGTTCATAGGTATGCAAAAAGAGATATCAAAAATTAATAAGATACAGCACAGCAATTAAATGCAGAGAGGCTATATTTGGCTCAAGAAGTTCCTGGTGTGAAAATCACTGGAGGCTGGAAGAACATACTGAGGAAATATCTCTATAAACTTACTGTCTTCTTATACTCTTTCCCATACTCTAACACTGGCCAGAGGAAAGATGATGAGTCACTGATTTAGACATAACTTTGGTCCGAGGCAGTGAAGTTGTTCTTATGTTCAATTTTTGGTATTTGAAAAGTCTTATGGAAACCAGAAGGATGTCTAAATCCTTTCATGTTACAGTTCTGACCACCCAGCATTCTGTAGGAATAATCAGGAGGAAAAGCCATGTACTGGAGAGAAATGTATTGAAAGTATACAATACTGTAAGTCAAAAAAAAAGAAAAAAAAAAAAAAAAAAAAAAAAAAAAAAAAAAGCTTCACCACAGAACTATTTTTTAAATGTAACTTTTTTTTTTTTTTTTTTTTAAGTGAGCAACATAAACAATGAGTGTGTGAGTTCTGTGAGAGAGGAAGAAAACACTTCATGAGCAAATACAAAGCAGGAAGACAGTTCTATCTCAGATTTGGCCCTAGAAGGAAAGCTAATGAAGCTGAGAATGGTGGCAGAACTGTATTTCTTCCACGAGACTGTGGCATGACTGCTGCCCTCCTACTTTGGACATCATCAGCCTTTTTTTTTTTTCTTTCTTTCTTTCTTTGGACTTTTGAGATTCAGCACCCGGGTCTCACTCTCAGCACAGTAATTTCAGAAATGTCCGGATATGTACCCTCAATCAACAGCCATTTCTAAAAATGTATTCTAAGCAATTTGGGAACGTGCAGAAACCACCATTACAAATCACAGCTGAGAGTAATACATGGCTACAGACTAAGGGAGCGTGCAGTGCCCAGAGCTAGGAGCACAGGGATGATAACAGGCAGCCCAATCAATAAGAAGAAGAACCCAGTGGGAAAAGACCGGTGTGAAAGAATAAATTCCACTGTTTCAGTGCTGAAGGTGAAAACAAAGGACAATATGAAGAGTAATGGCAAGACCAGAGTTACAGAGACAGAAGACATTTTACATCAGGAGAAAATGTACTTCAATCTTCAGCCATGACAGGTACATTACACTTGCCTCAAAAATATTTTACTTGAGCAGCATGAAAAATTCTAGTTCCTCTCACAGTTTTTCCTATAGTTTTCCTAAATTTATGGAGATTAGGTGCTGTTTAGAGCTTGCAATCAAGGCCTTAGAAACAATCAGTTACACTTGTAAGTGTGAAAACTGAAAATGGTAGCATATAAATGGAAAAAGGAAAGCATGTCTTTAGTTAGCTGTTTTGCATACAAAAGTCAAAACTGTGACAACATCTCACCTACGAGTGAGATTAGAGATAGCACACAAACAAAGGCAATGAGTTGAGAAGTGCTGAAGACATTACCACATTCTTCCACTTAAATTATTTTTGAACATGACAAGATTTTATACAAGTGGGACAAAGCGAAAGAAGAACAAGCCTATATGTACATAAGCAAGTCACCTTGTCTATGAACTTGGCCTCCCACTGCTCAGCCACCAGTGGAATTTATCTCCTTCCACACCTACTGCCCAAGTACTTCTTCACATTGTTTGTGTAAAAAAAAGGTGTTCCAAAGAGCAGAGGCCTTTTTTGCCTCCTTAGCACTGGCAGAACATGCTCAGACCTGGCCACAGCCTTACCTCCCAGAGGTAAGCACTCTGGAATACACATAACAAGAACCAAAAAGACAGTCCGAGTCTGCCACGGAAAGAGTGGCTCTTCTTTTAGGTCCCCAAAGCAAGGAGATCACTTTCAAGGTACCCACAAATCCTGGAAGAGGGCTCTGAGAACTGTTCCCCAGCTCTCAATTAATTCATCAGACCTCAGCAGCACAAGCTGCACAGCAATGTGTCTGGGGTTCCTGAGGGGTAGAGCATAATCAAGAATCGTGGTATTGAACAAGCCAGTTTCAATAACAGAACATTTATAGGCAGAAAAGATGGGATCACATGCTATCTTTACTTTGATATAAAATGCATTGGTGGTATGAGCAACTGCCACTGCAAGAACCTTTGATATTGATCCTCAGGGTAACAGAAAGATTAAACTGTACAATCCTATGCAAGCAGAAATGCTGGGCTGCAACCAAGTGATGACATTTCCTATGAAATTGTTTACCATGTGGCCAACATCACCATCCTGAACTAGGATTTGAAAATGGAAGTGTTCAACTAAAGTCTAAGATGGCTCCCTAGCCTCTTTTCTTCTTCTTGATACTAGAAGATAAATACCGTAACACTCCTTTTCTTTGATATAAGAGTAATTCTGTAACTCCTAGACTGTATGAACAGCTACTTCATTTCGAAGGTCTACTGTGAGGACAACAGCTGTGGAGTGTACAGATTTAAGCAAATTAGTGGAAAAGCGGTCTATACTTTAAATACATGGCATGATAGAACATACATAAAGCAATAACATCTCAGGAGCAGACAATAAATGTATCCTTGCAAAATTCCATAAAGGTATTTGTTAGAATTTGAACAGACATGGGTTTTTCCCAGTAAAGGCAGCTACACATGAGAAACTGTGAGTGGGTAGAGCAAAAGGGAGAAGGCAGAAAATGAAATATTTTAGCACAAAGCTACAATTAAAAAAAAAAAAAAAAAAAAAAAAAAAAAAAAAAGGAAGTGCCTAAAAGGGCAACATCACTATCATCACTGTAACAGCAAGCAGAAGAGAGACCAAAAATAAAAAATAAATTATACCATACAAAACAGTATTGCTGTTTTTTTTTTTCTTGACTTTTTTTATTATGGTCTTGGAAAAGATTACCCAAGTGCTTTTTTCCGCTGACAGTCAAGCAAGATATAATTAGACAGTCTACTAAACTTGATATGTGAAAATACAATGAGATTTTCTTCCTCTTTCAGCAACTTCTTCCAGCCAATTGAATACCCACATTGAGGAAGGAATAAGGCATATTGCTAATATGCACAGATTTCATGTCTGAGTGTCTATTTCGGTCACTAATTTAGATCTGTGAAGAGATGTACATTTCCCTAACTCCAAATCTGGACTTGTAATGCCATGTAATTCATAACGTGTTACTTGAGTTTTTGCAGATTTTCCTCAGTCAAAATCTTCTACAAAAGGAATTTTTAGTTCAAAATCCAATATAACCCCGTGTAGGAAAAAGAAATTAATCATTCCTCAATGAAAATGCAATGTTTATGACTCGATGTGTTTAGCTTTAGTTTAGTCTAGTTTCTTTACGGGAACAAATGGAAATATAGGAAATTCCATTTAACCATAGGAAAAAACATTTTTTCCCCTGTGAAGGTGATCAAAAGATGGAACACACAGCCCGGGGAAGTTATGGAAGCTCCATTTTTGGAGAAACTGAAAACCCAGCTGGACACAGCCCTGGACAACCTGCTGTAGTTGTCCCTGTTTTGAGCAGGAGCTTTGGACTAGGATATCTGCAGAGATCCCTTCCAGCGCCAACCATGCTGTGATTCTGTGAATGTGGAAAACACCAGTATTTAGGAGTTTTCTTTATTTCCCATTCATTATCAGTTCTTTTTCAAAAGCACCAAATGTCTAAGTGCCATCTCCATGCCCCATTCAGAATTACGGTAGTTTTGATTCCCCAAATTTTCTGTTTACTAGTAATAAAGCCATGCTGCGATTTTGATCTTACTCCCCTCTAGCCCAGTTTACATACAATCATTCACTATCCTACTCTCTTTCATCCTTTTCCTCTTTAACCTTCCAGAGCACAGAAGTATTCTAACTTATAATACCCTTTCCCTAGTGTAGTCTCTTCCCTTCCAAACTGTTAAGGCAATGTTTTTTCACCATTATTTTGTGTAAAATTTTTCTGCATACTTTGTCATAAGCACTTCTCTATGTCCTCCTTCAAATTATACAGTTGCTTATACAAATATATGTTTCACTGTGTAGAATCATGGAGGAATACTTTGGTATCCTTTACACCTTTTATAAAACTATTATCATTAAGGAACTGATAGTTTATGTATCACCTGATTCAGAAGATTCCAGTGTGTCCAGAAGAAATGTTTTTTTAAATAAGCATACAAAAAGCTTAGCTCTCCCATCCTTGAACATCTACTATAAACTAAGTACACTCAGTATCCAATGTTACATTTCAATTAAATACACAATCCTTTTATTTTCACAGACATTAATTAAAACTACACAGTTGTCACTGTCCTCAGCTCTTGCTTGTACTAGAAGTACTCAGCTACATGAGGAATTGTACTTTCAAATTATCTACTTGCATATTTACATATTCAACATTTTCCAGGCACAGGTAGGATTAGAACACATAAATTTCTGGTTTTGCATATGCAAACATGCTGTGTGCCAATGTCTGCATTCATGCTTGCATTCAAAAGTGCCACTTTGAAAACCATCTTGGGCATTTTGTTCTTTATTATGATATATATTTGCATATTAAATGAATATTCGCCCTTCTATCAATTCCATAATAAAAATCTAGTATTAAAAGTATCAGTAGTAATGTAAGATACATCTTCTTAGAAGTACATCTTCAGTGAGATTTTTGCAGTAACAGATGACCGATGCTAACCATCAGTCTTGCTCAGTGTTTCACAGCAGAACTGTATTACATTTTGGTAGGACAATTCACAGGCAAAAAGGGAAGCTTCATAAACATTTACATTCATCATCACTAAAAATAAAATGTATACACAAAGAAAGGCATTTAATAAACAACTCTTGTTTGGGAGTCATATTTTTAAAAGAAACACTTCAATAAGACTCCAACCATGTCTTCTTTAGAAATTTTGTAAGATATCTCCCTTTGAAAGTATTTCAGACGCATTTGTTGTGAAAGAAGGAATACTGATATTGCCAAAGAACAAACTATAAAGTTCATATAATTGAGTGTTTACAAAAAAAAATGCACCTTACATACAATATGAGAGGCAACGGATTTTTGGATGCTGTTGTAAATACAATCAAAGCATGTTTAGTTTCTTTTTGGTTTGTTAGAACTACAACAGAAGAAGAAAGAAACGGCAATTTGCAAGCAGACAGAAAACAAGGCAATATAAATAGGAAAAATAGTTACACTTAATGCGATTTGTTTTCATTGCAACTGCTGCTGGGTTTCACTTTCAAACTACAGAGTTATCTGCTTTCATTTGATTAGAGACAATGCTATGCAATCTGTCAGAGTTGCTTTGATTCCCTCACCAAATCAAAGAACGAGTGTGTCACACTTAAAGAGAGAAAACTTTCAATTTAAGGAAATGCAAGAACAAAGAAAGAGCCTACTGACTTTAAATACAAATGTGAGGATGATTACATTAAAGATAGTAAATCACTGTCTGGCAGGGATACTGGTGGAGAAATTCTGTCCTGACACAAACCACAAGGAGCCACAAAGGATTGCTTTGGAAGAGCATAGCTGGGGGGTTGTTTATATTAAACTCTTTATCTCAGTAGATTAGGTTTTTTCTCTTCAGTAGCTGCTTCTAAGTAGTTGCTTCCAAGCTTTCCCTTTGTTCCAAGTTTCCACCCCAATCCTTCAGCCTCCCAGTGCCTAATGACTTTTCCATCTCTCCCTGTGCCACAGCAGTACTTGCCACTTTTTTTTTCTCTCAAACCATTTAATAAATTCACATAATTAAGTAATTTAAATTATCAAAGTAATTGTTCCCAAAAAGAATACAGTTTGTAATTTCCTGCTAATCCACTTAGATTGGAAAAGACCGAGATCATCAAGTCCACCCATTAACCCATGATTCATGATTCATCCCAGCTTCTCATTCAGCCTAAACAGGGGAGTCAATCCTCAATCTATCTGAAAAGATTGGCAGAGTGCACCATTAATCTTACACAGATATATACAGAAATAAAATTTAACTTACTAAAGGTTTCAGAAAGGGGGTCAAAAGACCAAATATTACTTATAATTGGTGTTTTCCCTACAAGAAATCCTAAAATATGACCTAAAACGATATCAAATTATCAATGGTTCAGCCTCAGAGGATAAATGCTCAGCTGTAGATGACAAAAGGAATCTGCAGGCACAGTCTTTAGCAAACCCTGTGTATATAAATTTGAAACACATCTAATGGACTCTGACAACTCCATGCAAGCCTTGTCTAAGGATCTCCAGCTCAAAGCATACCACTTCTAGCTGGGATCCCATGGTACCTGGCGCTACTGTCAACTCTGCACTCCCTGTGTTGTATCTGAGTTTGCTCCAGAAAGGATTCAATCACTCTGTAAAGCAAAATGGAGACTAACTAGGAAACAAAAAGCTCTTTTCACAAATACATTATGTAGCAATGATGCTTTATGTGCATGTAACTGATTACAGGTACTAGGTATATTATTAGGTATAGCTAATATCTTTACTAGACAAAACAATGTATTTCATAGTTGCTTTACTTGAAGTCTAAGAGCTAATTCCCCAGGAAGTTTAGTTGTTATTTCAGTTAAATCAGCTTGTCCAGTAAAAGATACTACTTCTTCATACAAGACTTGACTTAATATTCTCTTATTTGCTGCTTCAAATTATTTTAAATTGAGTTCACATGTTAAGTGTGTAGTTAGTTGCAATGCACTAAAAGACAGATTGTTGACCTCATCTTTTACTTCACTTATAAGGATGTTATTTTTTACTGTACTTTTTGCTTTTTAAAGTCTTCTAATACTTGAATACTTCAAGCTCTTTCCTTCGCTGACAGAGAAAGTCTGCTGTCAGTGGTAACATGTTAATTCAAGGATATGTTTTAACGGGATTCCCAGGCCCTAATAACCATTACTTCCTGCACTCATAATAAAAACAGGGTGAGATGGCTGCATTCTCACATATCAAACAAAACTTCAGGACTGCCCAGTTAAATGATTTGCCAAAAGACTATTTGATACAGCAATTTTCTAAGTCTTTCTCAATTATCCACATAGCTGTTTGGAACGTATCGGGTTAAAACACGAATCACTGCTACTAAAGTGCTCGATTTAAATGACTTGTCCTGCGCTTGGAGATAACTCTGGTAATCTTAAAATAAGAGTTTGAATGATACACAGTATTTTTTTAAAGAGTTTGCCGAACCTTGATGTGTTTCTTTACGACATATGGTATAGTCATTACTTAAAGGCTGGTTTCTCAGCAGTACACATCTTTCACTACCACCAAGTACAGGGATTGAGACTGGGAACCCATCTGCTCATATCTATTAAATTCTCAATGCAATTTCAATCATGATGACACTTTCAAATGCGACAGGATTTTTATAACATAGGTGAAGAAGAAGAACATGATTTCACTTCAACCAAAATCATCTTAAATTGTCCTCAGAGAAAAGAAAAAAGGGAATAAACAGATGCAGTATTGAAACATGTAAACACAATGACAGGGCTGTGTAAAACAGGCTCCATGTTATAAAGCTTTCTTTTTTCCTTTAAACGAAGGAATGTGCAAATGGTAATCAAAGTAGCTCAACAGAAAAGCACTTTACAGCACACCCAAGAATGTGGAGGTGATCCTTTTTATTGGGGCAACTAAAAATATAAAGAAGAAGCCTTTAAGAAATTTTATTTTAATTTGTTTTATCAAAGCTCATGAGCAGTAAAATAAGAGAATAAAAGGCTTGCCCTGTGTGGTGCCTCTTGGTAAAATAATCAGCTTTGAAGTTATTCTCTGGATAACACAAGATACTGGGTTAAGCAAGGGCCACCTCTGTAGGATTTACTCCCATTTGACACAGCACTGCCAAACACATGTAAATTTTATAGCAAACTAAATGGGAAAACATGTATTATATTGGACAACCCTAAATACAAAATGATCATTCCCTAAATAAAAAAGGAAAGAAAAACTGATCCATTGATCCATTGATATTCTTATACTGGCCACTCCCCAGCTGGAGTAATACATCACAGTTCAACAAGTCATCAGCTGTGACAATATAGACAATAAGGAATCTGTACCTAAATGCAAAATAAATGATCTCAGAATTGGTCTTAATCTGACAGCCATATTTCGACAGTTAATTCTGCTCATTTAAAGAAACACATCCCAATTCACGGTAACTAAAATGCTCACAGTGACTGAAAACAAGATAATTTTTACCTCATTATTTTTTTCCACTAATTCATTGATTCTGTTGTTTAACACCAAGAAGAAAAGTTTTAAAATTGCGGGGAATGAGAAAGAAACAGAAAAATAATAATAATAATAATAATAAAGTTAATAATAGAATGAGAAAAAAATACACAGCTCCTCAGAGCAGCAGTATTTTGAGTACAGCATTACAAACATATGTTAAACCTCAGATTTTCAACAGAATTCTTTAACTGAATGTGTTCTGCTTTGGACTGTAGCTTTCCATAGCTTTATCATGCAATAAGAACCTGCAGATACTAGAATGGAATCTTGACAAAATCTAAGGCCTTGCCTAAACTTGCTGGTACAAATAAGGTATATTTATTTGAAGTAGAATAGTTACTTAAAAACACAACTGTCTATATATGGACATTGGTTTTTTTTTCCAGAATAAAGGCATCCAAGAATGACTTACACCAACAAGAAAATCCTCAGAGCTTGTTTCAACACATTTAATAATTTGTTTCCTATATGAAAGTGCAGTTAAATATAAACACTTTGGAAATTTTTGTCTCCTTTGACCTAAGAGTGTTTATGAATTATCTGTGTGCACAATGACAGGACCTTAATCTTTAATATGGTAATAAATCATATATATAAACTGGAGATTAGTCTGGTATGTTACTTTGCGTACAAATCATGCTGCAAAAGGTATCTTTATGCTTGTAGCCAGGCAATCAGAAAGCATCAGAATTTGTTTTACTGTTTACAGAGAGTTCAGAACTAGCAGCAATCACAGCAGGGTCCTGAGCACTGCTGTGCCCCTCACCGATCCACTGTTAACACCCAGGTCTTCTGAGGTATGCTCAAACCTTCTGCAAAACTGCTCACTGCTTGTCCTGTGCTGAACAGATGAATGAATTTACTTTAATTTACTTGAAGGCAGAGAATATTTGCAAAAAGTGTGACTCATTGATGCTAGTGTGGTCATTATGGCTTCCCCCATTATTGGAATTAGCAAAGTGTAGCTTTTGGTTGACATTTATTTATTACCAGCTGATTCTATTTTATCATCACAATATACTTACAGATTATAGTAATTTAATTTAAAAATTTCATTTCTTGCTAGCAAATACCGCAGGGAAAAAATCTATTGAGGATACTGACACCTTTCTGATAATATTGCGCCCCTGGAATATGGCATTCTAATTAAAATACACTGTGGCTTTCCAGTAAAGTAATCTCAGACAAGACAGCATGAAATTAATTAAATTATTCCATGAAATTCCTTAAATTTGAGGTGATTTTTAAATTATATGGTGGATTGATACCCTGCCAAAATGGAGGCAAGTAGAAGAGGGAGTCAATAACAAAAAATAAATCTAGGTGTCAAATCTTATTTGTGAAATCTCTGAAAACCACATCAAAGTGAATGAGATTTGTATCAAAGACATTTTTCTGATATCCGAGTGAAACTGAGTAACTGTGCTTGGAAATCCATGCCTGGACAAAATCAAGAAGCTCCATGTGGGTATGTAAAACTTAGCCTATCAACTGACAATTAGTAATACGCAGAGAAGGCGCAGCCTTCAAATCAGGTACGCAAGCTGGCATTTCTGACCTTAAAATACATAACAGGATGATCAGAGGAAGTTTGTAAAAGGCGGACGATTTCAGCATTGCACATAGGCTTTCAGCTTTCAGTGTTGTCTCTAGACATCAAAGAAAAAAAAAAAAACTACGAGTGCATAAAAATGTACAGCAGTGAGTATCGCAACTAATCTACTGTAATAACTTTTTATTCACTGCGATAGTGAATGGGATTATCAAGCTGGAGCAGATCACCGAACAACCATTTTGTACAATAAAGCTCATACCACAGCAGTAAAAATTTTAGGATAGTTATAGTCCTTCTCAGCCACAGACCCTTCATCTTTTGATAACATTCTGCTTGTTGAGTGAAGATTTTAATGAAAACAGTATTTCAGAACTTCCTTCCTTTGTGAGTCTATGTCCTCACCTTAACCTTATTTTAACATTGTTTTTTGTGTGGGCGTTTATTGTATTGTAGGGTATGGCAAATCTGATAAGAGAAAAGTAAAGGCTGAGCCCAGCACTATTGTATCAGAATGGCTGAGATATTCACATATCCTGGAAAACCTGGGAAATTCTGGTCTTACTTTCAGGCACAGAATGGATACATAGCTTCTGATTACAGAAAATTCTCTTGCAGTCAAACACAAAGCTAAACTTCAGTTTTATTCCCTGATGAACAATCAACATGGCTCATTTCCGGGGCTTTGGAAGAAAAATTGTTTCTTCTTGCACAACCTAGTGAACTGCCAAAAATAGGAATGATATGCTTGATGACAGCCGCAACAGAGAATCTAAAAAATACCCCAGATGTCTGCACTTTCGAATTAAAGTATGAATGCCCTAGGTGCAGCACATAGGATGTTTGAACCAAAAAGATTTGCTTCTTTCAGTGCCCTGAATGCTACGGCTCTAACTGTTACAACCACTTGTTATCTAGGTGGTTAATTCTCCCCAGATATTCTACCTTGTTTGGAAAAAAAATCACAACACTTATTAAAAGGCAACAAAACTTATTAACAAGACAACCAGTAATTTACATTCTAGTTTCCAAAGGAACCAAAATTGTTTCCTTTATCTACATTTTATTTTATTTTATTACAGCTTCTTTCACATCTCACTCTGTGTGAAAGTGTAATTGTATACGTTTGTTACCTCAGATGACAGAATTTTTCAGACATAATTGAAATATTAAGCCCGTTCTTTGGGTATGTTTAGCAAAGAGAGCTTCCTACTCTCAGCTTTCACCATAAAACATCAACCAACTATGTAAGTGAGAAAAGGCTGCTTTTGTCTGAGGCTGTTGGTATCATTCCCGAAATTCAGATGCGGTTGGCTGCTGCTGAAGAGTGCCCTTCACACACCAGGACAGTAGGACACCGCATCCATGTTCCTGGAGGGTATGTCTAATCCCCAGCATCTCGTCAGTCTCATGCACAATAAGGACTGTGCAGTCCCTTTCCTAATTTAAATGTATTAAGCAAATTTGTGCTAGTAGCTGGATTCCTGTACATACCTAGAGGAAACCCAAGGATTGAACAACTTAGGGTGAGCAGAGCTCCTGGCAGAATGCACCTTAGAAATTGTTCACCGCAGAAAAATAATTCAGGCTTACCACAGATGTATTTGTCTGTAGGGACCTTGCAGCTCTTCTGGAGTTCTTACAATGACCGATCATATTAATATATATTTTCTTTAAGCTTTCTATTTAAAAACATAATCCTACGAGCAACATGTTACAGTTTGAAAGAGATTGCCTTTACAGGCAATCCTTTTCAAAATTACTCCTAATATACATCCCTGCGCTTCTGGTAACTGTCAAAAATTGGCTTCGTGTCAGATGGAATACTGGTCTAATTTAATGCAGCATTTCCTGTTTGGATATTTAAGTAATTCCAATATTATCTCTAGGTCTTGAGTTTTCTCTAGGAAAGCACACTGCAATAGCCTGCAGTGAGGGCTGACTCAGCTCTCATCCGATGATTTTGATCTTGACTTTTGGAAGATCTAACCACCTAGTTCAGTGAGTTGCTAACTCTCAAAGCAGTCAGGGTGTCAGTCTTCACAACTATTTGTTTCATAACTCTGACAATAGAATTTAATTGGAAATATTTGAAAAGTTTGTTCCAGAACAGCAAGGACTCCAAATTTCCGAACTGTTGCTAACTGAAATTTCTGATAAATATTTCTGCATGTAAAAATGAATGCCCTGCATCTATAAATGAAGGGGAAAACAGAACTGGGTGACAAACAATAAATGCAGGCTCCTCTTCAAACAGCAAGGTTTCTTAGGACTCAGCTCATTAATTTTCCCTGGGAGATATGCAATTGAAATTCAGCTAGAGCTGAACACTTGACTCCCTCAGGTTCTTTAAAATCCCAGATGAAGTGATATTTAACCAGTTCCCACACTAACAGAAATCAGTCACTTGGCACAGCGGTGCTGTCTAATTGTTGGTCACTATAATGGATTCGCTCCCAGCCCAGCATTCAGTGACGTCAGTGCAGGGGCTCGCATGTCCTGTCCTGCTGGGCTGGTGGCAGCCGAGTTTAGTGGCCTGAAAGCCCCCCAGTGCCACACAGGGCACACGGCTGCGGTCGAGGACGCCTTTCATTACCCACAGTAAGGCTGTGTGTGCATATTTGGCTTTCCACAAGCACTTTCTGATTTTCAGATGTATATTCTGGATATAAGAAGTAATATATCCTGTGGGTGTGACCCTCCTCACATGTTCTATAAAACCAGTGACATTACCTCCCTCTCTGCCTATGAAATAAAATGAGACATCTCTGGAGAGATTTACCCTTGAATAGCCCCAGCTTTTCTCCCTTTTCCCACTTTGCCTCCCCTCTTTCATGCCTGGTGGCCTCACTTTGCTGCCAGAACTGTCTGAACTGGTGAGCTCACTCCCCCCCCCCGCTCCTTTTTTTCCCTTTCTCTCCTTCCCTCTTGGCCTTCCCTGGCTTTCAATGGGCTCCTGCAGCTACCCAGGCGGACAGCATTTCGTTGCCATGCAACTCCCTGAAAAGAAGCACATGCTGCTGCTGCACAGACAGAGCCTGCCCGGCTGCTCCAGTGATGCTGTGGCCTAATTTCTACCTCTGTGTACAGACTACAAAAGGGAACATCTCCACAGCGGAGGGCCGGGGAGGACTGAATTATCTGCGCTTTTTTGTTGTTTGTTTTTTTCCCCGCTCCCCTGATGGGGCGCATCCCCTTCCATCTCAGGGCCCCCAGAAGTCATGCATGTCTAATCTGTGCACATGCATTTAGTGCTGTGCGCTGGGCTTTGCAGAGTACCGAGCTTTCTCTTAGCTTCTGGCTGAGGTAACAGCACTTAGAGAGGTTTGCTGAGCTTTCCTGTAGGTCTCCTTTAAGGGCAGTTTTGCATGTAAATTCTCGAGGCCATTCAAGGTTTCCTACCTGATTCTTTATCTCCTGGGTGTTTTTTTTTTTTTTATTTTTTTTAAGGCCTCTTTAGGAATGCAAGCATAGCTTTTCTCATTTTCCCTCCTTTCATTGGGCCTTCCTGAGAACAAAGACCAGCAAACTAAGAAATTCCTTTGGTTTTTCCACAGCCTGAAGAGAGGTGACTGTTTTATACATGGATTTAGGTTTGGACTGCCTAATCTTCTTAAAAGCCAAGGCCATACAGATTCAGATTTTGAGGTCTGAACTCAGCTCTGCTCCTGTAATCCATCACTGTCTATTAGAGACAGCATCATTAGGTAAAAAATTGCAGTCAAAATAACAAGCCAATTTCCTTACATTTATGGTTAGCTTCCTTAAATTTATTGTTAGCATGGTTTTAATACGAAGGCTGCTTACGTTTGTTGCCTTTTGTCAGTTCTCTTACCAACTCAGCAGCTCCCTCAACCTGCAAGCAAACGTGAACCTCAGAGAGAAGCTGTGCTGAATTCAGCCTGACACAGTCTGATATTGCTCTGGGGCTCTGGGTATTCCACCGATCCTCCTCTCACCTCTGGACCAAGGCTGAAGTCCCAGTCCTAATCTACAAATCCCTAATTTGGTTAGTCTACATCTACTTTAAGGGCGGCCAAGAATCTTCATCCCCTGATCCCTCGAGTCAGCACTGCGGTACAAATTTCTGCCAGCATAGCTACATCAACACAAACTGTGAAAAATGTGTGTAACCTCCAGCTGACACTGCCATGCCAGCGAACGCCTGCTGCAGGCTCATTTATGCCATCAGGGCAGCGCATTTGTCAGCTTAGTTTGCACCTTTCAGAAATGTGCCGTAACTAAACAGGCAAGAACCACTGTGGCATGGAAAAACACGAACATGGCAGATGCTCTGTAATAGACAAGGCCGAGGCCAATGCCTGTGGACACATTACAACTAAGAAAGACTCTGTGAGGACACAGAGATCCAAGAATTCTCTGTAGAAGAACAGTCCCAGTCCAAATGTTCCAATTCTTCCCTTCACGACTGTGACACAGTAATTACATGACTGCAGCCACTTTCGTTCCAGTGTACTTTATGTGTATATTGCTGTGAATGGGATTCTGCGTATTTCTTCCTTACCTTTTGCTTATGTCCTTCACAAAGGATCAGAACTGTTGAACTGCATGGTAGCCATAGTTCTGGAACACTAAAATCAAATGCAGTGGCAAAAGTGAAGTCTTGTCCTTTGGGAGCAAAAAGAGAATTGCAGTCCCTGATAGTTTCACGTGCTATGAAATCATTGTATTATTTACAAAATGGTTTGAGACTTTCTGGAGAGAAAAGTCCTATACACATGCAGAACAATAGTACTTGCATGAGTCACACATATACTGCATTATACAGTTCCTCAAATATCCTTCCTTCCCAAACACACTCAGTATAAGATGAAACAACCTAATAGCACTAATGAAACAACAAAATGTCTTAGCACTGTATTAAAAATGCACACTCCCATTTGAAGTCTAAGGGGGAAAACCCAAAGGGAATCTAAAAGGGAAAATAAGGCCCCAGAACAGGCTATGGCCACGACAAAGCTAAAGAAAAAAATGAGGTGATCCCCTGCAAAAGAGGTAAAGAACCAAAGAATAGCAGCGTAAGTCGATTTGCCATACAGATATCAGTTTCTGACTCACTGTTCGGAAGCAGCCTCTGTGTTATCCTACATGTTTTCAGCCCCTGCATCAATTCAAGATGATACTAGAGTTTGGCCCCCAGCCAGAAAGTGGCAAGTGAAATAACGTTCCAGTGCTCGCACTGTGAACACACAGCTGGCTTCAAAGGGAAATGGACTAATCCTACTTCATTTCCCTTCTTCAGTAGGTGTTTAAAGAGCTTTGGTGCGCTGAAGGAAATCGACCAGAATTCATTAGTTTCCTTCTGATTCAGCTCATTGCTGTTGGAAAGGGAAACAGGTAGGGATTGCAGGATCCTACTCAATTTCCTTTTGAAGTAGACTTTGAGCCAATTCTGCTCTCACTCATGCACACACGGATCTTCACTAATGATGCCTGTAGTTAAATGCAACAGCTCTCCAATCTGACTAAAACATATAAAGTCAATAAAGAGAAAAAGAAATATTAAATTAAAAGAAAAAATATAGTCTATTTGACTTCATTGAGAACTTTTGCCAATTGCTAGAAATGAAACATTACTGAGAAACAAACTCAGAAAATCAGAAAATGAAGAGAGGAACTTCTAGAAAGAGACAAAAGAGAAGAGAGAAGGGGAAAAAACAATAGATAATGGGAAAAGAGCACAATGAAGGAAAAAAAGAAGAGAATCATTTTATAAATTTATCATTATACATTTTTTGCTATTCAATTGAAAGCTACAGCTAACTAACCCACTGATTCAAATAGCTAAAATTAACCCTAAGCATCATTTTGATCTCCTTTGGAGGTGGTTTAGGAAATAGAGGCATGAATTTTAAATCAGTTATTCTGGACAGAATGTTTCTCTTCCCATTCATAAACAGATCTCTCCATTTCTCTCTTCAGAGCTCATGTCATGTGTATAGGAGCCATCCCTATGTTACTGGAAGCTGTTGGATTCCAAGTGATTCCAGGCTGTACTCTGTTCAGTTTAATGCCACTGCTTTTGAGACACAAAGCCAGAGTGCAAGCCCTTCCAAAGCAAACCTAAAATTAACCACCTAAGCAGAAAATGGCTCATGACAAACAAAGCAGAAAGGAAGAAAGCTACAGAATTCATGATAAGAGCATGGTTTGAGATATGGGGACAACATATGTATAAATCTTTTAAATCTTTTTATTTTTTGTAATTGCAGTGAAGACTAAGAAGTATTACTGCTGTACTTAGACCTCTTCTAAGTTTGCACTGTGGTACTTTAAATGTTGAACTGCTTTATGAAGTTGCTTTTCACTTATGACTATGAATCATAGTAAGTTTGAAGCAGCATACTGTGCAGAAAACCTGTCCTGGACATGGAACCAACCAAAAAGCTTTTAAAATAGCAGTACTGTGTCTGAGATGACGTGTGTAATGCTCTCTCTGAGCAAGTAATTTGAAATGTAATTCAACCTCCTCTAGAAGAAGTTATATGACGTTTATGACTTGCAAAGATTGAAAGCTTGGTACAGAAATACTGGGACAACTACACCAATAATATAGATAACTTGTTCTCTTTGCATGTATAACTCACTTTCTTCTTCCAAAGACAAAGGTTGAATGTCCCATCCCTCTCTTTAGTTGCAGTGAATGGATATTGTACAGGAAGAAATCAGTCACCATTTGTAGATAACATCACAAACAAATAAATAAACAAAAGCACTTCACAGCTCAAACACCCGAAGTCAAAACTAGATTATTATTAGGCATTTTTCTTTTTCTTGTTTAGTGTACTTCAAATTGGTTTCAAAGTACAAGAGAGTAGATGATATAAAAAGACACTTTCAGATCGATCAGCTCACTGAGTATAACTAACTACATTTTCTTAATCCTGTCTTGCTTGCTGCATTTATTTATCTGTTGTTATTATTCTTGTTTGCTACATGGATTACACAAAATGGTTTGCTTGTTTGTTTCATATTCCTTTTGAAAAAATGAAAAAACTGCATTCTCCTCCTTCCTGTCTCCTCAGTTTTGCTATCCCTCATACAGAGCCATTTCCTTTTGTTCCTGCTGTGCATGCATAATATATTTAATCTCGTATGGTGTCTCTTTAGAATTCAAATTTCCCTCCACTTTGAGATAAATTATTGTGGATAACACCATCTCCTAAATGTAGCCAAACCTTTAACAGAGATGAGAATTTCTTTTTTAATGTCAGAATCGTTTCAGCCTGCAAAATGTTCCAGTAAAATCTCCCCTCCATTCCTAACATAAAGAGTCATAGATTGCTTTTCTGAAAATAAAAATGAAGTCTAAAATGAGAAATGTAGTTCAGTAACTTAACCAACCGCAGAGGCAGAGTTACTATTTACAAATGGGAGTTAGTCTATGCAAGGAGAATTGGGCTCTTGAAGATGTAACAGGAAAAGAAAACGCCTTTTGATTTACATCAGAGTTGCCTCTAAGATTTCAAATAGGAGGCAGTGGAAATCTGAGGAAGAGAGATTAAATACTGTCACACCAGGTAGGGTACAGGACATAGTGACAGAGGGACACCTGCCCCTAGTGCCATTCTTCGACAGGTACCAAATGGCCATGTCTGTGTGCAGGCAAGACTTAATGCACCATGGAGAGCGATGCAGGCTGCCCCATGGAGGAACAAAAGGGAAAGCAAAGCAGTCGGGGCCGGGAAACATCCAATCCTCCCACTGTGCACTGCACACAGCGCAAGGGCTTGCCCAGACCACCCTGGACAACAAAGGCGTTGCATGGTGTTTCCACTCATGCACCATTACGAAAAGAACAGGGATCAAGGACACTACGTAACATTACAGTGACCACGGTAATAGGTACTCTGGAAATGCATGATGGTCACTTCAAATTACAGACACAGATGTACCACCTGCATTCATCAACCGTACCACCTAGACCCAACACCTTTTTTACACATCACAAGCCAGGAAGAGTTAGATTTGGTACCTACAAACTTATTTTCACTGGTAGTTTTACCCTGTGACTTGTCAATATCACCCCATCTCCTTGATTCTTCAGATACAATATATCACAAGCTACTAACAATTCAACATTCTCAACAGTACAACCTCCTAAGCATGAGGTTCAGAATTTTGACATTACATAGATAAAATGTATTTCCCAGTTCCTGGACAAATGTGCTTGCTGTGGTGATTGTGTCCAAAATGAGAAAAATGAGAGAAAGCCTCGTCACTTAACTGTATGGGAAAAATGGATGTACTAAAATCTTTTCCTGTTCAATATTGGATTAAGCAGCTCTCTATTTACCAGGCCTATATGAAGACTGCAAACAGAATCCAGCCTATTATTATGCATTAAAAAGTGAGCTTTATGTATGAGAATGCCCTCACTTGCTTCATTGTACAAGTTTGAAAAATGTAATCGGAAATTACTGAGAAAAGTGGAGAAATCACTGCACATTAAAAGCTTCCATTATTAGGACCTAGTGCACCCTCTTAGAACTTACCTGTGAAAACTGTTTTAAATTGCAAGTCCCAGCTTTACCTTAAATGACTAGAACAGAAAGTCAAATAATGTTTCAGCAACACCCCATTTAAAAAAATAGACTAGATTTACCTTCATTTATTTGTCTCATATCTATGTTTCTGGTTCTTGTTAAGTAGTGCTTGCTGCAACACTTACAAACTGCTGACAACACCAGGTGAAGATTCAAGCAGGAAAGCTGTGCCCATATTACCCACATCCATTTTTTGTTTAAAAAATGTAGTAATGTCACCAAAGACAATGCTGTGGTCTCTGCATTATCTCAAAATAAAAGAAAGAAAAAGGCTTTCCAGGCTGCAAGTTGCCAGGCCATGTTGAGTTCCTCATCAGTCAACACCCCTGGGTCCTTCTCCTCAGGGCTGCTCTCAGTCCATTCTCTGCCCAGCCTGTATCTGTGCTTGGGATTGCCCCAGCTGCAGGACCTTGCACTTGGCCTTGTTGAACCTCATGAGGCTGTCACAGGCCCAGCTCTCAGCCTGCCCAGGTCCCTCTGGATGCTATCCCTTCCCTCTGGCATGTCGACCACACCACACAGCTCGGTGTCATTGGCTAACCTGCTGAGAGTGCACTCAATCCCACTGTCCATGTTGCCAACAAAGAAGTTAAGTAGTGCTGGTCCCAATACCAACCCCTGAATGCCACTTTTCACTGGCTTCCCCCGGACATCAAACCATTGACTGTAACTGAGTACAACCATCCAGTCAATTCCCTTCCCACAGTAGTCCATCTGTAAAATCCATGTCTCTCCAATTTAGAGACAAAGATGTTGTGGGGGACTGTGTCAAATGTTTTGCTTTTGCTTTTGAAGTGTATTTAGGTGCAATAGCAAATGAACCAGCTAAAACTAAACCAGAGAGATGCAGACAGCATATGATTTAATCCCTTAATCTAACCCTTGTTTCTGTAAAATCTAAACAAGAATTCAGGACAAGTTCTTCGTCTTCAAAAAACAAAAAGGGCTACAAGAGGGAAACACAAATTTTCTTCTCTGAGACTGTGTCACTATACAACTATCAGAGGCTGTGTTTAACACTAACCGGTCCAGCTGGCTTCTTTCTTCCCCAACAGTCTTCATAGCTTCCTTGAGTTGTTTTCTAAGGTCTTCTTTCAGCTAACCATGTTTACAGCACTAGAAGAGGAAGAAACACAGCAGTTGTAAAGCTTGTTAAGAAATTGTTCACGTGCTATTAAAGGTGAGCTTCCTACTTGCAGTTCTATTTGTCTTTCCTTCCCAAAGTGGGTCAAATCTTTCCATTTAAAATCTGAGCACTCTTCAGCACTCAGGTCTCTGAGACAAGCATTCAAAGCTACGTCCTGATCTGTCCTGAGCTTCTGAAAAGCTTACATCCACATGTTAACAACGTGCCAAAGGATCCCCCCATAGCAGTTTGGAGTCTACAGATACAGCACAGCTCTCAAGCGGGCTGAAGCATTGCTACTCACAGCAGTGCAGACAGCAGAGTGGTAGTCTCCAAATGCAGAAAACCCGAGATGCACATCTGCTCAGAATGATTCACACTGTAGACAAACCTGCCTTTGCAAACAGCCGTACTGTACAAGCTCCTGCCCACTGGCTCTTTCTCAATTGTTCATCGTGCCACACTTCTGTGGAAATCACTAATCCTTATCTACACTGCCTGCTCTTCAGAGGGTTTCCTGTTCTGTTTCAAGTAAGGTCAGCCAGGTTAGCTTAAACTGAAGAACTTTGCTAAGCTGGATGACCCTGTCTGAAATGGACAGGGGTGCATCTATACAAATAGTTCAGTCTGAGGTGTGGTTTCACATTGAACTTTGGTATAAAGGTAAGCAAGTCACCACCAGAGCGATGCGGTAGCCTGCTTTCTTTAAGAGAAAGTACTCTCTTTAAGAAAAAGTGCTTTTTCTTTAAGAGCACTCTGCACAGACAGCCTCTACTAGTTGCACTGGTAGATAAGGCCCTGGCTTGCCGTTAAATATTTGTTATGGAAAATCTGCAGATTCCCAGATTCTTCAACCACACGATCTCTGGATTTTTTTCTGTATCTCAGTCCTCCAAATGATGAAAACCTGTACTCAGTTCTTGAACCTAAGGCTCAGCTTTGCTATCTGTTCTTCCTCAAGGAAGGCAGCTGAGGTGTTGCCTTTGTGCTAGTGTCTGTCTTATGGCGCAACAGGTGAAGTATTGAGTTATTCTGAATGAAGGACAGTTAAAACAAAACTAATTATCAGATAAGATTTATATATTCATTTGTAAAAAGGAGATGGGATGTGACAGGTTAATCACCCTGCTTATCTATTTATCTGTCATCAGCTGTGAATATCCTCCATATCCTCATCAGTTAATCACCTATAAAACCAGCTAAATGTAAAGGGGAAACACCCACAGTAGGATAAAGAGGTAATCTAGGAGTTCTGTGAGCACTCCCCACAATCCTAAACACCATAAAGTCTGTAAGTGTAAGTTTTGCTCACCAGACAAGGGGGAGAGGAAGGATAGCAGTGGGAAGTCTGCAGTTTGCATAGCGTACAGCCCATACTGGTGCCCCAGAACTGTCCTATGCTGTAGGTATGAGTTTCAGTTAATCACACGGGTTGCTCAGACCTGCGAATTGGTATCGTTTTCTTCCTGTTCCCCCTGGAAGAAACTAAAAAATCATTTCCAGAAGTCGGGATTGCCTCACATGAAAACATAACGGTTTAGGTTTGCAACATGAAGTGCCCAAAATGAAGGCCCAGATCTTACAGAGATGTGATAAACTTGGCACCGTATGCGATCCCACTAACTGAAAATTAAAGGAACTTGAATTCTAGGTATTCAGACTGTTCTGAAAACCTTAATTCAATTCCACAGAAAGTAATTAACTTCAGCCTAAAACACTACATTTGTGAATCTGCTATTTCTTCCTGACACGTGTGAACCAACCATAAAGGACCTCCTGTAAGTAACAACCATAAAATTTAAACAATAAAAGTACATTCTCCTTTTCCCCTTTTCCCCCAATTCAAAACTCAGAAAAAAAATTACCTATAACCTGAGAACAAATATAAGCAAACAAAAAACCTCCCAAGTAAAATGTTTGCAATTAAAAGGAATTTCAAACAGAGTACATCCTTTAAAACCAAAGTTGATGAATATCTTTGTCTAAATCCCCCATCAAAAGTGATTTTTCTTATGAGGGTGAAAGAAAAGGCTGAAGTCATAGCTAATTCAAATCACACCACCCTAGTGAGATGGAATTATCTCAGTTTACAGAAGGAGAGGTTTGATCCTAATGGTGTTTGCCTGAAGCTCTCTGGTACAGAAAAGCTTGAGCTATAATGACAGAGTGTGCACAATGACACACATTACCTTTTGGCTAAGTACTATTTTAGCAAGCTTTAGAAGTTTATCATCACTATATGGTAATTATGACTTTTCTCAGACACGAAGAATTATGTTTTTTATCAATGGTTCATGCCAAATCGAAGTCCTTAAAAGAAATCAGCCCAAAGCAGGTGCACAGAGCTGTCAGACCTTGAAATTTGTTTTGAAACCAACCACCTGTTAGTGTAATTGTGTAGCTGTTTTTCCTGGCTTATGGGATTTTAGTTCAGCTGTTGTTCTCATGCTAACACTTATTTCCTCTAAGAATCAGTCTGTCCATGTACTCTAACTTACACATTTCCATGTGACTGTCTTCACAGTCTGTTTCAATGTATACACGGAGAATGTCTGTTGCAGCACCCTTAACCAATTACACACTATGTTTAAAAAATAGCTCAGGATTGCTACAGGAAAATGTCTGAAAAACAGTATTTAGCATCCTCTGTCGCATTTAATCACTTCGATGACTCGTCACTGCTGTTTGTTTGTTCTAGACAGCAACAAAGAACATTTACTCTTAATGGATGATCTCAAAGACAGATTTTGTGTTGGTGCCTGACTCACTTTTTGCTGATAAGAGAGCATTGTTCCTGACGGTGAAAGTCCCGAGTCAGGATTCCCATTAAAACCTTCTGTTTCTAAAGATTTACAACTTCACCAGAAGCTGAATCTGGGTTAGAAGTTAGCAAGTGCACCAGAACACTCACTCAAAAATTCTGATAGAAGAAATCTGCCTATGTGTGAGATAAAAGTGTAAAAAATGTTATCAGAAGGACAATGGCTTAATATGCTTTTTGTAAATGAGAAATGGCATTTGAGAAATAACAATGAGCTTGCACTTCAGGGGGCAGTTAGAATTGCTGTTCCTTTATTCTCCTGATTACTGTTTTCAGCGCCCTTTGGACGTAAGCCACCCCAGAAAAAGAATTGGACACTTGGGTCAGAACAATGGATGAGCTGTTCATGAAATGTCTCCTGGCACACTCATTCCCAGTCATCCTGCAGCTCCACACTGCCCTCCAGGGAGGGCTGTCCACAAAGTCGCATCATATCCCTCAGTTTCCCTCTGTCAGGAGACTACTCCTTGGGAATATACACAAAGCGAGGAGGAAAAATAGAGCTGACATAAACATAAAAATATTCATAAGATATTTCATGACATAAACCCAGCAAAAGATAAATTATAAAGATTAAATATTCCATGTGTTCTTATTCATGCACAGATAACAGCTATCCAAATGCCTTTTCCAAGCATCACATAAAGGAAACAATAAACAATTTATGGGTAATAGTTCATAAATATATGCACTGCTGTATATCCAATGGGCATAGATGCTTCATTGTGTAAGACACAATGTAAGGTTTATGCATGATATGAAATGTGAGTTGTTTGCAGCTATTTAAAATCATTTTGGGACACAGTAAACTGTTGACAAGATTTATCCTATTTAAATATATTGCCCATCCCCAACTGCAGAGCATGTTGTCTTGTGTTTATCAGAAGGAACACTTTCAAAATGCATTGAGAAACTCAATTGTTTATCATTGTCCTAACTTAAAAGGACTACACCTTTGTATAGAGTTCTGTTAAAAGAAATCCTGCTGCTTATCATAATCACGTACTTCCCCAAAGTTCCTGTTTTTTTAGAAGTCTTATTAATTGCAAATGTTGTTTACTAGAGGAAAATCGTGATTGAACCTCTAAAACAAAGGGAATAGTTGTAACTTTAATCCTTTCAATAAGCCTTTGTTTCCCATTGACTAAAAACTTCCTAAAGGAAGTAGAGCTGCGAAAATCCAGGAAGGAATTAGATTTGCCAAATTCTGTTCCTACTTGGATTTAGATGCAAAGCCTTTGTTACTCATTGTACAAATGTTTGAGTAAAAACAGAATGATCAATTAAAAAAAAAATTATGCATTTTTGCCAAGGTTGAAAACTATAAATAGGAGAGCTTTCTCTATCAGAGTGAACTATGAACTTACTTAACTTAGAAAATAAATAATATGTTTATTTTTTAGCTGCTGTTTTTTTTTTCAGTATTTTTTCCCTTTTGGTTATCTAAGAGAAACTTGGATAATGGACTGATGAGGTTTACACAAGAACCTAAATATATAAATTAATATGGAAAGGAAAAAGCAAACGCAACCTCTTACTTAAATTAAGCATGCTTTGCAGCATCCAGAAGAGGAGAAATCTTCAAAATCCCTTTCCATGACAACGAGTAATTGCATACTAGAAAGTGTACTATTGTGGCAATAAAGCTGAATTCCCTGAAGACCCTTCAGAGACACTACCAATTTGGTTTGTATTTTTTTCCACATGCTCCTTTTAACTCTCCAGGTTTTATCCAGCCAAATATGTAGTCTAGGCAAATATAATCTCACTTGTTCCATAAGCCAGAAGCCCTTTTAATTTCTTATGCTAAAATAACTTAAATGCGATTCCTATCTCCTTCCCATCAGCACAGTGTATATTTAAATGTCCATTTCTTGATCAATAGTAAACTGGAAGATTAAAGAATATTTGAGCAACCATCTATGTAAAGTGCTACGTAAGGACAGACTGTGGAAGGTGTTGTCCGCTTGCCACTTCTCATGGCTTCAGTGGAAGTGTTGTTTAGCATGATGTGGCACCCAGACCTTAAGTAAAAGCAGCACTATATTTTAACACAAGTATGTCAAAGGTTAGGCCGGGCTTAGCTGAATCACTGAGCTGGAAAGACTACACTACAAGTTCCAGCAGCTACCAGCAGGCATAGAAATGCTGTGGTTAACATCACATCCAGCCTCTGTTTACTGCTATTTCAGTCCGTCCAGTACAGAGGGTGATCTTCAGCCTACGCAGAGACAAATGCCGCTGGATTCCTAGAGAGACGCATTAGTGACTCTGCTATGGAAACACCTATGCAATGTTTTTAAGTTTTTAAGACATATGACCAATAGCTTCAGTTTAGGATA
>NC_048899.1:32710356-32764830 GCF_011077185.1 Oxyura jamaicensis | reverse complement strand
CTATCCTATCCTATCCTATCCTATCCTATCCTATCCTATCCTATCCTATCCTATCCTATCCTATCCTATCCTATCCTATCCTATCCATCCTATCCTATCCTATCCTATCCTATCCTATCCTATCCATGCTATTCTGGATAAGGAATCCTTTGAGTAGGGGAATTTTAAAATGATGTAACACAGCCATGGCTAATGATATTGCCAGCACATGGCCCACTCAGATATAGTCATGTCAAAGACTATGTACGCACTTGTAGATAAAGCAGGCTGTAGCCTGTTTTCTGGCCCTGAGGCCAACCGCCCAATACCACCCAAGTATTTCCCCCCTCCAAGACAGGATGGCTGCATTTATTCTGTTTAGCTATCTGTATTCTGTTTATGCTTGTTAATGTGAAAAATTGATATAAACCGCAACATTCTGCAAAGGAAACACTGCAAAGGAAGATGCACAGTGAAAAAAAAATGTACTCCTCACTAAAGTTATCAGCTGGTCAGTCGAGCACAGATTATACCCAGCCTGGCAAAGAAAGCTGCCGCTCATGAAATGGCAATTGTTTCACTGAACAAAGCAGGACTGCCTCCTAAATTGGAAAGAAAGCAGTACTAGGAAGAAAAATTAAATTCATCTAAACCTCTGTAAGACTTTTAAAAAATAATTTGGCTATAAAAGTTAACATGCTCCACCAATAAAAGGTTTTACTAAAAAACAGCAGTCTGAAAGGGAATCCCTGTGCTTTCACAAATGCCCAGCCCTGCAGTTCATCCTCCACAGGGTAACTAAATCTGGTCCCAGAGAGACCGCAGAGGTCCAGTGAAGGCTCGCTACCCCATGGTAGTACTGGTCATATCTTCTAATGACCAGTTAAGCAGGAATGTTCTCTGGCATACAGCAGGGGGGCTAGAGAGATGTTTGACCCCAACACAAATTGAATATACCTAAAAAGTCTTTCTTCCCTAGACTACAAGCTAAACACAGGGGCATATGGTTGCAAAAGAATTTTGTGTAAAATATGTGATTTGGTATTCTGTAAAAATACAAAGAGTGGATGGTAAGATTTACATTTATAGAAAGAATAACAGGCACAACAACTAAAATGTGCCATCTT
The DNA here is from genome assembly GCF_011077185.1 of Oxyura jamaicensis. NCBI lineage: Eukaryota > Metazoa > Chordata > Aves > Anseriformes > Anatidae > Oxyura > Oxyura jamaicensis. The sequence goes on along the minus strand of NC_048899.1, from coordinate 32,763,724 downwards.
ATCATAGAGATAAGAATATGAGCAAGAGGCACAGGATCAGTGAGGCTGTTGAAAACAGGAGTGCAAAGGTAACGAATACCTGCAAAACCAGACTTCATGTAAAATGACTGTACGCAGCAGAAATTTTATTTGGATTTTTAAATCTTTCATTTTCCTTCAATAATTCCTTGTTTCTGGCACTGTTTTTATACTGGGAAAGATTCTATTGCTGTTATCATCAGACACATTTGTTATTGTCTGGACTTCACAACTGTGTTCATTAAAAGCCAAGTACAAGCACTTAAATGACACTTAAATGACAACACTGATATGTCATAAGCAGAACAATGAAGTGGGATGAGGATGACTTACCTCCCATCAGACAGAAAACAAAAGACAGCAAATCCAGTTTCTCAGATTGAATTTAAAGAATAGAATCAGCTGCAGAAGCCCTATTCTATTCTCTTCAGCCAGTAACCTCTTCCAGACCTTTCCACCTCATGTCATATTGCTGAGCTCAAACAGGCAGAGGAGAATTAAAGATACCAACATCCCATGTGGTACACTGTGCTAATGTATTGCATCAAGAAACTTAACTTCAGAAATCTGTTGGCAAGGTAAGGGACACCAGAGAGGCTACTGCACGTGATTTTTAACAACGCCAAGTAACTTAGATTAGCCAATTGCAATCCACAACCTCTCTCTCCTCCAACAACTAAATTTTGGTTTTGAAGGCTTAATCATTAAGGGTCATAGTCTATGTGTTGCTTCTTAGGAAGAAAGGTATGGAAGTTACAGTTTAAGCGTGATGCATAGACAGCAGCTTTCCCACAATCGCCATAGCTCGGAGCAGCATTGAGGTGCAAAGCTAACTTGCTACTCTAATGCAGAACTGCTCTGAGCCTTGAATTCTATGCATGTTAAACAACAACAACAACAAAAAGTTAAGCTCTTCAGTAATGTATTAAACATCCTTTTAAGCATCTTACGAGGAGCGGCTGAGGGAGCTGGGACTGTTTAGCCTGGAGAAAAGGAGGCTCAGGGGCAACCTTATCGCTCTCTACAGGTACCTGAAGGCAGGCTGTAGCGAGGTGGGGGTTGGTCTATTCTCCCACATGCCTGGTGACAGGACGAGGGGGAATGGGCTAAAGTTGCACCAGGGGAGGTTTAGGTTGGATATTAGGAAGACCTTCTTTACTGAATGGGTTGTTAGTCACTGGAATAGGCTGCCCAGGGAAGTGGTTGAGTCACCATCCCTGGAGGTCTTTAAAAGACGTTTAGATGTAGAGCTTAGGGATATGGTTTAGTGGAAGATTTGTTAGCGTTAGGTCAGAGGTTGGACTCGGTGATCTTGGAGGTCTCTTCCAACCTAGACTATTCTGTGATTCTGTGATTCTTTTGTACTTTCTTTCCTGCTTTGCTCTTGAATTCAATAGTTTAACTTAAAAACAGTATCAGACAAGAAAAAAAAGAATGTGTGGGTTTCAGCTATGTTGAATCTCACAGCTTCTCATTTACCAAGGTCTTTCTAATGATGCCAAAATGTCTCCCAGCATTTAAAAATGCAAACAACAAAACAAGTGAGTGGTCTTGTCTCCTTGGCAATAATAATAAATAACAACAACAAAGGAATCTGACCACCTATGCATGGCAATTTAAAATTCAAGAGCTAGACTCATTCCTTCTATGTGGAATGAGAATATACTTACGACAAACATGGCCTGAATTTGGGGAGACTTCTTGGAAAATGAGATAGCAGAAGGCAAGTGCCAAACTGTTATTCTATAAGCTTTTGGGTATCTTATAAAATTGAAGTGCACGTCACATATAGTAACATTTTAAAATCTTTTCTCAAAATTACTTAATGCTATTGGATACTGTAAAGTACAGGTACATTCAAGAGGTAATAATACATCATAAAAAGTCAGGTACTGTTGACCATGATATATTTACCATTTAAAGGTTGGTAGCAGAAATTAACAGAAATCAATATTGGGCTGGAGCCCTAGAATTTTGTTAATAACTTTTGTTAGTAACTTCATCCCTGACACAGATCTCTCCATCAGTGCTCAGGAGGACTAATATTGCCAAAAAAAGGCTATAATATGTCCGGAAAAAATGTGGCAAATGCCACCTGAGTTAATACCCACTGATGTTATACGAACTTGCCAATACTAAGAGCTCATTAGCAGATCTTTTGACAAGTAAATCAATCTGGGGTCTATCTTTCTTGCTGATAATGGAACTAAAGCTTCATGTGCAAAGAAACTGCCATTTTATAGGGCTTCTCCTACAAATCTATTTTTGATTCATGATGGATTTAAGAGAGAAATATTCTAACTCCTGGTCTTATAGCTGTAGTGTTATTGTATATGTATATAAATACATTGTGTACATTTACTTTACGAAAACCTGTGACACCATTGTTTCAAGTTATGGATGTGCTGTCACTGTTGAATTTTGCATGAATCTTCAAATGCAGTTTTCCTAAAAGGTAAAAGTACTGTAGGGAAGCTGAGTCCAATCTCAAAGATACAGATTTCCTGTGCAGCACAGACTGAAAACCCATGGATTTCAAACGGATGTGATCTGGGTCCACAGTACCAAGATAAGAAAAAGCAGTAATTTATTCTACTTCATTATTTTTGGTTGGCCTAGGCAAGTTATTTCTGTATCAGTTTCTGTACAGACTTACTGCAACAACCCATTCAATGAAACAGATGAAAATGGGAAATCAAGAGTAACTTTTCTCTAGAAAGAAAGAAAGTACCTGACTTAGATGTTTTTCTGAACTTTGGTCATACAAGAGGCCCAGGTGACAAAAGCCTCATACCTGAGAAATTACTAAGTAAGCCTAGAAACTAATATACAGGAAGATGAATACAGTTGTCAACACAAGAAAACTGATGTCAACAGTTTGCATTTCTGTGTTTGTTATCTGGTGAGTTCAAGAGATCTCACACAATATACAAGCCTCCTGTTGATTTGTAGCTATCCATTAGAAGTTGGCAAGAGTTATGCTGTCCTCCCCTCCTTCCTGAGCATTAAAAATAAGAAGAAATCATTTGAATTAATAAGAAGGAATTATTTGAATGGCCTTGGATTTTTCTGACACACACTGTATGTGATTTAAATAGGCTGCTAAAGTACAAAGATTTCTTCATTTTCTATTCTAACAATAAAATATTTTTGCAAACCATGATGTTTAATGTGCTATCCAGGATGCCCACAAAAATCATCTTTATTACTGACTTTTTAATGCCTACAGCTTGTCAAGCAGAACTACCATTTAATTTCATCGATTATGCATTTGAAGAAGCATGCATTTAAGACATTTGAAAGCAAAGCTTCAAATGAGGCTGCCTTTGCTTAGAGTCCCATCCTATAATCACAGAATATCCTCAGTCAGAAAGGACCCACAAGGATCTTCAAGTCCAACTCCTGGCTCCACACAGGACCACCCAAAAACCAGACCCTATGTCTGAGAGCGTTGTCCAAATGGTTCTTAAACTCCATCAGGCTGGGTGCCATGACCACTTCCCTGGAGAGCCCGTTTCAGTGTCTTACCATCCTCTCAGTGAAGAACTTTTTCCTAGTATCCAAACTGACCCTTTCCTGATGGTCTTGCCATTCCCTCAGTCCTAAATCCTGGTTAACCTTATGCAAGGAGCTAGCCTCTCTGAGCTAGGGTTCGCAGTGGATGATTTCCTGGATTAAAACCAGCATTTCAAGAACTCCCTGCTATAGTAAGGAACATTATCAACACTGCAGAAGCATGTCAGTTTATAATAGCTCAGGTTCTGATTTCACTGGGTGAATACGTTGTCTTTCTTATGCTTTCTTCTTTTCCTCTCTGTTTGCTATTTCATAGAGAGAAATAATGGAATGACTTACCTACTTCTGGAAGCATTAAAACTCACCTCTCCTATTACACTTGTTAGAAGCCTTAGTGCACCGCTATCATGGACAAGAGAGTCTGTGTAAAATGAACCAAGGTATTTTCTTGGATCCACCTTATTATCCACTGCACACAAATCAGGGCGCATGTTGAATCCATGGGAGATTCGCCCCACTGTGTATGGAAAAGCTCCACCTACATGGACAAATTTTTAGCAACAGAAATTGAAAATATGAAGGAGGGAAAAAGCGACATTATCAACAAAGAGATACGTTTTATTGTTAACTATTTAGAATGAAAGTGCACTGCATCAGCAATTTTTTTATTCCTTCCCTTTCATTACCTTCTTTCTCTGTTTTCCCCACTTGTTCATGACAGTTAACGCCCAAATTCCTACTGCTCCCTACTCCTCCCTTTCCCTAAGCCCATAAACTGACTCCTGTCTCCTCTCACTCCTCAATTTCATTAAAGGCTACCATAGCAGTTCAAACACTGGCTGAAACATGCTAGAGAACGTTTCTGTGAGCAACCCATCTGGCAGATATCCTCACTGGGCTGTGTATGCAGCAGGTGGCAGGCTTACAGTGGTAACCCCATTAGCTGGCATACCAGAAAATACAATTTTACCATGCTCTACTAAAAAAAGCAAGTATATTACTTACCTCCGTGTGCAAAGCAAACTTTCAGCTTAGGAAATTTTTCAAAAATTCCTCCCATAATCATGGAGCAAATTGCCATGGTTGTTTCTGCTGGCATGCCTAAAAACAAACAAAAAAAAGCTTCATCATATATGGCCAGACCTTGAATTTTAGATGTTATCTTCATTTTCTTCAATAAGCCTTGGGCCTACTGAAAAAATGAGTTACAGAACAGCTGCCAAAGGTTATGCATTTTCCCTGTTGGAGGAACATAGCCCTCCACGCTAATTAATTGAAATGACACGGGACTAGAAACTAGGATCTTCTGAATTCCAAGCCCACTTTTTATCCTACACCACAAGGACAGCTGGCTGGTGAAGTGGTTATGTCCTGAACAGCATAGTACAGGCTTAGCTCCACAGTTATCCTAGCTCAAAGGCAAGTCTGGTATCTGCCACGTTCTCTTCTCACCTGTGCTTCTCGGTTTCCTTTGTTTGGAAAGTGGAGCAGATACATTGGCACATATTCCAACATGGAACTGCGTTTTAGTTATGACATGGTGCCAATTTCTACAGTGTAGAAATAAGTGATCTCTCTCTTTTCCATTGAATAACTTGGATGCTCAGTGCTAGGGATCTAACGGGAGTTTAGGTTCCTACATCAACCCCCCATTTCTGAGCACATACAGAATGTTATGTCATTTATGTACATAACTTTAGATATCCTGCTTGGAAATCAGGAACTGTCGGAGTTCCCCTCTTCTTGGTGGAAACAATACCTATCCAACACAAAAGGGTGTCTTTAATTCACGTTTGTTGCGTAGTCTCAGATGCAAAGCCTTCTAGACTTATTAGGAAAATATTTTAGATTATTATGCTTTGTTAGGTAAATGTAACAATTTTAATCTCTTTTAAAGTCTATGTTGCAGAGCCTGCTCTGATTAAGACCAACTGATACTGTTCTAAAATAATGCACTGTTCCTTGGGACACTACGATTTTCAAGTGTGTTTTGCAGAACATGTATTACATGCATATTGCATATGTTGTTCAGAACAACTCTGCTGGAGGCAGATAAAACTTCTGACAAACAAACAAACAAAAAAACAAACACAAAAGGGTGGAATCAAACACAAACAAAAACACATAATCAAAACAAACACAAACAAAAACAAACACAAAAGAGGGTGGAATCAGTCTTAAACATTTCCATCTCTAAGTAGCAATCTAACCTACTTCTGGTTATTCAATGTCATCCTCATTTACCTAGTGGATGGGGAATAAAACAGAAACCAGATGAATTCCCTCCATCTCCGGGGAACTTCTGAAGTACACTCTGAAGTAGTTTCAGCTACAGTTGATGTGAACTTAGATGCAGTATTTCCTCTCCAATCAACATATTACTAGGAAATCGTCCTAAGAAATTCTAGGAAATAGTGTTTGGTTTTGCTTACTCTTTTTACTTAATACAATGACAGCTTGCAAACACAAACTAAGCAAAGTAAACATACACTTACCTATCAGCCACGGAAACCAGTACTTGGACATCCTTCCATCTAGTTGCATGTCCCAGGGATGTACAAAAAGACAGCAATTTAATCGTTCAGCAGCCTACAGCAAATACAAAACATCTAAATCTCGACTTACTCCTACCAAAACACATCTTAGTTTTTAGCCACGCTTTAAAGGTTTCCTGCAAAATTGGACTGAACATTAGTACTAGTGATATAAATGGGCCCAGAATTATAAGTAAGAACTATAAGCAACAGTTTGTTTTATTTACTCCTCTGGTACATATCCTGAAGTCCTCATTCAGACTCAAAGGTCTTTTTGAGACTACAGGATGGGAAACACTGATGATAGTATCTTTCTAGTAAGACAAGTGTTCCTCACATTAATATGGTACAAAACCACTTTTATAGCTGTGTGTACGTCAGTCATCCTGCAGTATAAAACTCAGTTCAAATTAGGATTCTATTGGTTTCATTCCACATCTAAGGATTACTTCTTAGAGTGTTTTATAGAACCATTTTAGGATGGTTTTATAGAATTGTTCCTTTAAGGAGTTTTTATAGTTGTTGTGTTACATTTGTCCCCTTTGGCCCTCTGCTGGGTTTAAAAAATGTTAAAACTGTTCCAAATCCACCCTGATATAGAAATCTAGCTGCATTCTGATCAAGAAAGAACCCATGTCCACTCTGATATATTAATTTTTCCAATTACTCATACCTTTGGAAAGGAAAGCAGAGAAACAACATAGGATGCTGATCCCAACTGTGACTATGTGCTTAATGCTATGTGATATGTGCTTAACTATGTGTTTAATTTTAAGTATACACTCATCAGAGTCATTCATATCCTTAACTGGGATTTAACAGGTTCATTTTGTCAGTTGTATTTCTGAACCTCCTCTCGTTGCTAAGGAGACTATCACACATCTGAAGAATTTTGGTTTATTTACCCACACATACATAAATAAAGCTGCAACTTTTGGATTGTACGGAGTAATTGTCATATACATTTGCAAATTGAAAATAGCAATCCAGTTACTGGCGTGGCAGATTGATAAGTTTCAGTATCAAATATGGCTTAATTTCACAATCTTTATTATCTAGGAACGTTTCTAAAAATGATAGAGGTTTCTTCCTACACGTGCTAAACATAAGCTGAAGAACGTACAGTACAGATCCCAGTACAAGGGAAATATGGAGCTACTGCAGAAAGTTAACGAAGAGTCCCTAAGGGACTGGATCAGCTCTCCTATGAAGAAAGGCTGAGAGAGTTGGGAGTATTCAGCCTAGAGGAGAGGAGGCTCAAGGAAGATCTTATCAATGCATGTAAATACCTGAAGGGAAGGTACAAAAACGATGGAGCCAAGCTCTTTACAGTGATGCCCAGTGCCAGGACAAGAGACAGGGGGCACCAACTGGAACACAAGAGGTTCCATCTAAACATCAGGAAGCACTACTGCACTATGCAGGTAACAGAGCACTGGCAGAGATTGCCCAGAGAGGTTGTGGAATCTCCCTCCTTGGAGGTCTTCAGAATCTGCCTGGATATGGTCCTGGGCAAACTGCTGTAGGTGGCCCTGCTAGAGCAGAGGCCCTGGACCAGATTACTTCCAGAAGTCCCTTCCAACCTCAGCCATTCTGCAAGTCTGAGAGTGTGTGCATCTCCAAGAGCAGAAGTTGATAGCAGACTGCTTGTGACCACAAAAACAAATAGCCCAGATGCTGTGCTAATAGCATTCTCGAATAAATAGAGAATTCTGAAAAAAAACCTCTATGGATCAATTTCAAGATGACAGCTATAATAACCTGTGAAACAGATAAAGAATGTACATTGATGAAACTCTGTAAGTTAGAAAAATGGCCATCCCTAAATGGACCTCGGACTATTTAAGAAATACGATCTATAAGCTCATTTTATAACCAAAACATTCAGTTTGGAATATTTGGTCCCATTTGCATATAGGATGCTTTGGCTCCATAGGCAATCTCACTTTGAAATCTCTGAAAATCTCAGAGAGTTTATCAATTATCTCAATAGGATTGAATATAGTAACTTCAACCCAAAAGCAAACAGTGCAGAAATGCTTTACTTCATACTGCACTTCTCTTCACAAACCAAGAAGGCAACTCTGCGGTAAGAATTCATATCATAAAAAGACTTCATTATTCATTATTATGAAGTATGTTTCAGGATGCTTTACATCACATTCTTGTCATTACATCATATGATCAATTATCATGTACAATTAAAGCTGAAGCTCTCTGACCACTGTTGATCAGTCAGACGTAACTGCATGGTGTGAAAGTGGGTCTGTGTTGATTTCACTTGGGTGAATAAGAAACCTGGTATCAAGCACTAACACAATTCTCAGACTTCAGTGTTATTTCACAGGTTTAAGCAGGCTGGATAAATGAATCCACAAATAAAACAAACATTTGAGGTGTGCTCTTTATTTAAGAAAGGTTGTATAATTTTAAATGAATATTCTTAGTAGCTTGATTTCCCAGTCAGTAAAGAAAATTATTGACAGTCTTCTGTAAATGATCCTTCTTTTACACTAAACAGAATAGGAGGGTCATTTGTTTTAATGCATCTATAAATTTAGCTGATGATTGAAAACATCCTAAGATATTTTTAGACAGAATTCCATGTCACAGAATTCCATCAAATAAAGAAAGAAATATTTACTCACAGCATAAATATCATACAGTTCTGGTGCATTCAGGTCCCAGTCGTTGACATGAGATCCTATTTGTACTCCAGGAAAGCCAAGTTCATTCACACACCGATGCATTTCCTTCACAGCCAGGTCTGGAGCTTGCAAAGGTAACGTACCCAAGCCAATAAACCTCTTGGGGTACTTTTTTACTGTAGCAGCTAAGTCATTATTTAATATCTGGGATAGATCTAAAGTATCCTGAGGTTTGGCCTGATAAGATATTAAGCAGAATAATACATTAAAATATAGTTCTCAAATGTTATCACCTTTGGAAGATATTGGATAAATGTCACTGCAAACAATTCAGAGACAGTATTTGAATTTGAAATTTACAGTTCTGAATGGCCGGAAATCAGTAGGGCTAAATTTTGCCTTGTTTTAAATCCTCTGGGTAAAGTTCTCCTTCTTGCCTCAAATATTATATCAACTGTGGTTGCTTTAGTGCTCAGGAAGAACGTAAGAACGCCCAGTTGCTGGTGCACTAAAGTATCTGGTCTACTGTGTAAACCAGCCCTTTGGTTTTGTTTATCCAAACACAAAAACCTGAGCAAACCAGTTTCAAACATAGCAATGAATATTTACTATCCTATTATTGGAGTTGAAGAGAGAAATATAATAAATGTGGAAAGATGGAGCATGAGAATTTTACAGAGAAAATTTGAGCAAGGCAATCTAACATTCAGAAAAGGCTAAGTTATGATTCAAGTAAGGGAACTGCAATATCCACCCAATTAGTTTCCTGTTTCCCCCCTAATATATTCCTAGAGGGAAAAATTCCCATAAATATCAGTGAAATTTTAAAGATAAGTCATGCAACAAGAAATGCTGAAGTTCAGTGGCACTACTTATACATGGGCTTAACACCATGACTTTTATGTAGCATGTCTGTTTACATGCCACAGCTTGACTTCTACACATAGCCTAACAGTTAAATTAAGAATGTATTGAGAACATCATATTGCTATGATTTATCTTCTCAGACTATTTTAACTTCCTTGGTGCATTCAGGATCAAGCCGTGCAGGGAACATACTAACTACAATTTGCAACTGAATTTTAAGTTTCAAAGGATTCTAGGTCAACGAGTGCTCCTCCCATGCCACATTTAAAAGAAAGTTGAGTGAAGTCAAAAAATATCTTTGATTTTTTAGTTCATGAGAAGATACTGATTGATGCCTAACTTTCATGGAATCACTCCATACACACCTTCCTGCTAACCAGGGACTTGTGCTACGTAAATGTGCTCTCCGTGTTTCCAGCTACCCCCTGATAATATACCCAGCAAAAATTCTGTTGCTGGGTTATTTTTAATTACTGTGTGTACTCCAGAGTGGAGCTTTGCCAGGACACCCTGCTGGCTCTTCCAATTCCTCGACTATTTTTTCTTTTGTTTTTCTCAGCAGAACAATTCCCCATTTACTTCAGTGCTCTAGTGCCTATTTCAATCACCTAATTTACAGGAGGTTGCATTCTGTTTTTCAAAAAATGTGTAACATATGAATTACAAAATATGCAAGTAGGAACCTACCCAGTAGCTGAACATTACAGGGACTGTGGAAAGGACTTGGACTGTGACTCCTGAGAAAGAAAAAAACAGTTATTAATATTTCATTGTTTTGACAAAATGTTGAAAATAAGAAAGCACTTTGGTTTGAAAGGCAGAGGCGTGGAAGGTAACTACTAAAATGGAAAGAATGTTTTAACTTTGGTATGGGCAGAAATCTGTTTTTTGCTAGTCGATGGTCATGGTAATAAATCTCATGTTGTATCAGCTTATTAGGATTGGAATATTTTAGCTAAGGAGAATGAAAAAAATTTCACACAGTAGATTATTTTGTGAAATTAAGTATTTTGATTTTAGCTGTGTTTGACACGCATGCGTAAAATTCAATAAAATAGCAATTTAATGTTACAAAGATGAATGTAGCTTTGATAAACAAACAGTATACAATAACTTGTTTAGTTTGGAGTCACATTCCTTAAATATAATTAATAAATAAATATGTAAATTAGATCAAAGATAAACAATGTTATGTTAACAATGGTTATTAAACAATGTTTTCCTAAATGTTTCCCAAAGCTGGGTTGTGTTAGGTTTTATTCATTCTGTGGCTGTACTACTGAGTTAATTACTGTACTACAAACAGTAATTAAGGCTTCACTTAACAGTTACATGCAAAAATATATTTTTCTTTAATTTTTATTCTGATTGTAGCACCATTTCATATTGTAACAGTTATGCATGCATTTTATCAAGCTTTAAAAAAATCTAACACGGCTGTTAGTAATAAAAATACTAATCCAAAAGATGGCAGAAAAACCCTACGAGAATTTAAGACAATGACCTTGACAAAGCACTCAAATTTTTAGCAAAATGCTTTATATCCTTCTCTTTATTTTGAGTAGGAAACAAGATGAAAAGCTGACTCTCTCTTGCAAGATCTGATTAATGTAATGTGCAGCAGCCATGGTTTGGAGGTTAAGGATTACATCTATAATGACATATTCATCTAAGTACAACCTAAGTTGTGTTGCCCAACATTATGCTACTGGACACTTGATTAGTATGTTTGAGAACCTTCCCTGTGTTTTCCACAAAATGCTTTGTGTCTGGTTCCAATCCATTTTTACACTGCCAAGCAAAACTAACATAAGCCTTAAAGGTAGATTTCTGTGCTGAACAATCCCAGACACTAGATTTAGTAAGATGAATCTGTATGGAAAAAAACAAAAACAAACAAACAAACAAAAAAAAAAACACCTCTACTTTATATACCAAATATGATTTCTCTTAGCTTTCTGAATCCCCTTGGTGCAAAGTGATTAGCAGATGATATACCATAACAGCAGGCATGGCATTGCTAACCATACCACTGCAATGACACACAGCAGTGCACGTTTGGTTTGATTGTGGAGGCAGGAAGGACCTCTTCCTGAATTAATAACGCCTTACAAAGACTGATAATAATTTTGTTCGGTGTGGAGTTATGCCATATTTGGATGTTTATTTTTTTTCAGTATGATCTATCTTGGTCTGTGTTACATAAAGTTGTCATTGAAGTAAGTAGCTACAAGCTTTGTAAACTGATAGACCAAATCTTTATTAATAAAAGAATGAAAAACACTAAGAACTTTTTTTTTTTTTTTTTTTTTTTTTTTTAAACATTTAATTAGCTGATGCCTGTATCTTTGGAGTGCAGTAATAAGAGGACATTTTTAGAGCACAGGTCACCAGATGGTGCTGTAACACACAGTTTTAGAGTGCCTTTTTTTTTCTTTTAGAAAAAAACAAAAAACAAAACAAGTAAGCACTGTTTGTGAATAAATCTTGTGATGCTGGTTTTATGATACATTTCCTTTTCTGCCATTACAAAAAGAAAAATCATTGATCAGACTAAAAATTCCTTTGTTCATTCTCAGTCTCACATCTTGCAAATCTTGTTTAGTGGCATGAAAGAACCTGGTGGAAATAAATTTGAAAATTTGGCATGTAGTTTATTTCTAAATCAGGAAAACTCTTTCCTGGAAGTGTAATGGTAGCAGTTCTCTAAGCTCAGAATCCTCTAGCAAAAATACAGAATGAAATTGCATCACCTAAACAGAAAAAAAATATTAGAAAAGGGAAAAAGGAAACAATTATATAAAAAAATCCTACAAGAAAAGCAGACTCTTAACATTTGGGAAAAAAAAAGGGGGCGGGGCGGAGGCTCTTCTTTTTTGTAAATCACTTGTATACCTGGAATGTCTTTTCAAGTCCAGATTCTGCCATCCTTACTTATGTCAACTAGTTCCTTACTGCACTAACAATCCCAGTGAAACCAGTGAGTCCGTCTGGGGAATGAATTGCTACTGAAAATGAGAAAAACGATTGGAACATGTCCCATTTGAGTCTGAATATAAAGCGTAACAGTTTTCACTGACTTTTAGTGGATTTAAATTAAGGAAGTAGTTTGCTAAACCTTTTGATTTTGGTATGGTTATTAAGCACTTTCAAAAGCACTAACAAAGAGGTTGTTATTCTGAATGAGACACGATCATTTCAGTTCCTTAAGAGAGGTACCTGAGAGGTCCATCTCCTTAATCCGTACTTCTGGATCCCAGCAGTTCTCTTGAATAACTCTAAAAACCTTTCCATCCTTCATCATCCTTGCCTGTCCCTGTAAAATGACATTTTCATATATTATAAATGTGACAAAGTAGCACATGATAATTTATATAGTGACTTGAGTATATTGTGCTTTACAGAAATTCAGAGACAGATTTTTGTTCTTTTATTGTTATTCATAAGGTATTTTTAAATCAAAGACTATTTTAAAGTAGTAATTAATAGAAGACTATAAAAAGTCACTTACAGTTCAGATGACATTAATTAATTCTTCAAAATTAAAAAGAAATCCCTTTATATTGCAGTGCATATCACTCCATATGTTTGGAAAAGATACTGTCTTAACCAAAGTTTATCTCCAAATCAAATGCTGACCTCCAGATAACACTCTAATTAAATCGGTGCTAAATTTTCCCCTTGGGTATGCGTGTGTTCTTTTAAAATCAACACCATAAAATGGTTCCAGTAACTACAGCAATAATTGCGCAACACTCTTAAATTCCAGCCAGTTGTCTGAGATCACCAGTTATACTGAGACCAAAGCAGACCTATTATGTTGTCTTCAGATTACATTTTCTCCTTAGGAAGAGAATTACTGAAAAACTGTATTTGGAAAAAGCAAGGAAACAAACAAAAAACCAACCAAAGCACAAAGCTGAACACAGTATAAACCATGACCTGAATTACTGTAATACCTTCCTCATACCCACCAATTCCCAAACTTACAAAGTTCAAAATATTATCAAGGTCAGGAGATTTAATACTGTTCATTTAACTGTGAACATGGAAACTTCCTTTTCAAACTTATTTTTTGGCTGATAATTCAACTGCCCAGAGATGATGAGTAAGCCAGCAATGTCACATTAAGCAAAGGAAAACATTTGTCAGAGCTGTACATAACCGTGCTTCTATGAACTTGTAAGGACAGGCCAGACACTATTTCTGTTGGCTTAGCAGTAACCAATTAGCTGTAATTCACCAATACATGCAAGTCCTGAGTGTTACTTGGTTGCTTGTAGCTAATTGGGGTGTAAGTGGAAATAGCTGAAGTCAGAAGATCCCCATCTTAGATCTGAGGATACGGAATAGGTGAGCGTGGTCATGCAGGAAATATACTGGACAGAAGGGACACTGAATTTGCAGCTGAAAATTGAAAACCAGATAAATTGTGAGAAAGCACAGCAGTTATTCTTTCACCTTCACGGTAAACACAAGCTAAGTGTAGGGCAGTCTTCTGACACTTCTGGAAAGGGAATTCTTTTTCTCTAGAGGCTACCTTATTTTTCCCCACAAAATCATTTTATTTAGGATCCTCAAGACACTTGTCTATATTGTTAAATAAAAATCTGATAAATCAGAATATTCCCTGCTATTATGTTAAAACAGATATAACCTACCAAGTTTCAGTATTCAGAGAAGAGCTGGGTTTCTATCACTTCCTTCAGGGAAGTCAGACTTCTTAACCTTGAATTTGTTATTAACTTCAAGCATCATTCACAAATACACTGCCCTAATGAATATTTTACAGCTCTCTTCAACAAATCTAACGGTGCTGCCTTGGCAAACTGTCAAGGTACTTGATAGCTGTAACACAGTTTGTGAAAATTACTTGAAATATTACAGTCAGTAATAACAACCACATAGTCCTGCTCCTCTGGTAAAATACTTCAGGTTCTTGTAAAATTGATTTTCCAACCTGACAAAAAGTTTTACTCTAGCCATATACTTGAATACATTAAAAAAAAGATCAGCCCATTGCTGCAGATTGCCTAATAAATGGAAAAATATTCAGGGTGTGAGCAGAGAAAACAGAATAGAACTGAGCATTGTACCCCATACAAATAGATTGTGTGGCCTTTATTGGTTTACTGCTGGGAGTATTTCTGTGAACACAGGCAAATTTTAATTCTTCATTCAGACACAGCTAAGGCACAGCAGCTGAACTGCTCATATATATATATATTTTCCTTCTGCTAACACTGAAAACAGTGAGAATTGTAATTTCACCTGCAACCTTGACAGTGCTTATACATAAATGCTGAGATGAACAGTGTTTTTCTGCATGCTGCAGCAGGGTTTGCAAAATAAGAAGGGTTTCTAATAAGCCATGTGTTGTTCTCATGGAAGACTTCATTGAACAGCTTCCTATTTTCATTTGCATTAAGTGATTCTTTGTGAACGAAAACATGCTCCAGGTCAAGGCTAAACTCACAGCATTGTGTGTGAGGAACAACAGACTTGATTATGCAGGAAAGCAAAACATCATCATCTGAATAGATTCATGCTCATGTCTGTCAGAATTGAAAGATCTACCCCAGCAACGCTCTAACTGGAAATTCAGTCATACTGCTATTGTCTCTAGACACTGTCGCTAATCTGCACCTGATATTTTTTAAATAAGAAATTACTCAGACACCTCAACTGGTGAGAATTTTTTGCAGCAATGAGAATTAAACATGGATGACAGAAATTTTTCAGGTTCCAAAGCAATGGAGGCTTTTATGAAAATTTCAGAAAAGACATTAGATCTTAATTTGGCAGGTTAACACAATTTTCTAAAGGAACAATTGAAGAATTCTATCACCTATTCTACTCTATTCTTAATATTATCTAATATTTACGACTTTAATTTATGTGGAAATTGAGAGAGAATTAAGAATGAAGTCTAGGAGGCTGATTTGGTTCAGCAATCTGCATTTAAATTACTGCATTGCTAAACTACTCAGTTACACCCCAAACTGCACTTCTTTAAAAATGCATGTAATTAGTTTCTTCCAGTCTGACCCTGATGCTTCTTCATAGAACGGTATCTGAAGTTTTACCTTTTTTAAAAATCTCAAGAGTTAACTTCCCCAGCCGAACAGATCTGAAGAAGATTTTATTTTGCCATGTTTTTTTTTCTTGCAACATTTTCAGACAGAAGTAGGCTAGACAGAATTCTCTGCAGAGTGTATCAGGCTATTATTAACTTGAGACAAAGTTCCTTTGCAAACTATTTTTAGCAAGGAGTGTTAGCATCAGGCCTATAAAAACAGTTAAGCTGCTAAAAATGTCTCCAAGTCTCCCCTTCCTGCACCTACCAGAATCTCAGAAGCTGTGCCATCCACACTTTGGTTCAGCAGGTGGCTTGTTCTCTCCTCCCATGCCTGCTTAGACTCATATCTGAAATTTCAGCATAATATCTGTTTCCTCCTCATTCTTAGTCCCAGCCTTCCTACGCCATGGCCCTCTTTCAAAAATAATTGTTAGGCACTTGACAGCATAGCCTTACAGCATGACAACAACATGTATCATTAGGTTGCAATAGGCACTATCATATCCATCTTACCAGCTTTTTTTTAAGAAAAAGTTACTGTGTGCATATGTACACAATCACAAAGAAGTACGATTTTACAAAGTGACCACTGGAATTTCTAGTTCTAGTTCCACTGAAATTAACACAGTATACAACTGGATTTAGCCAGTTATTTGCACTCTTCATATATTTTATACGGGTCATATGTTGACACTCTGTTGAGCTCCTCATGCTCCCAGCTTTGTATTTTCTGTCTTGCAGCTTACTATTTCCAAATTGTTCTTTCTGCTCTTACCTACCCATCTTCTGTTACCTTCATATCTTTTCCTTGTTTATCCTGCTAATACTTTGCATTGTCTTTAATCCTTCAGTACCTCTACAACTCACAACACACCTCTGGTAGGCAGTTACAGGTGGCATTTCTCAAGATAGGACAGGTACATATGAAGTGGGCTTGGAAGTGAACTGAGGTCTCTCGAGACCTTTTTCTTATACCACCTTTCCAATCTTCCTGCTTCCAGAGGTCAATGACGTTTGCAATGACACGCTCTCTGAAAGATTCCTAGAAGCAGGGAGCTGACAGGTCACAGGAGGAGGCTGGCTTCCCATGACAGTGTTTGAGATACACAGGGATATCTGACTGCCAAAGCCATTATACAGAAATATAGGGAACATCCCCTAAATAAGCCAGTGCAGTTAACCTACATAGTAAAAATAAAGGGTGTTACTTTGCCTTATCAGCCTTGCCTTGCTTAGGTCATTATGCCTTCCCATACAAAAAAAAAAAATAAATAAATAAATAAATAAATAAATCACTTTAGTATTTTTGTAATGCTCTTACCAAAAGACATACTGCAACATTTTGATCTTGCTTCCAGAAGTTTTACGTTAGCGTGTCATTGTGGATGTCACTGAAATTCCTTCTGATTTGCTCTACTGTGAGCGAGATCAGAATCAAGCCTTTAAAAACACAGTTCTGTCTCCATCAAAGTAAATACATGTATTTTGCTACATTCTCTACAAGAAGAATGGATTCTGAATGCACATAGACTATTAGCATAGACTTATAGCATGTGGAGACATGTTCCTGTTATATTTATGTAGCTTAGAAGTGCCTTTGTGAAGTTAATGGAGTGGGTGACGGATGAAGTATAATCAGACTGTCTGCCTTCGACTTGCCAAGAAACCTCAGGTTCCAACTTTGTGTATAACAATCTCCAAATCTATGTATTTTTCCTACTGTTCCTGGATATTGAAACCGCTGTTTGTTCTCCTTGTCATAACATTACAGAAGTTACTCCTTCCCTTTGAAGATATTTTCATGACTGAGTTAAATTTTATTAAAATACCAGTTCCTTTTGGTTTTGCTTCTCATACAGAAAAATTTAGTTAAAAGCAGTCAATATGTTATCTGCTTTAGGCTGACTTGTCTTATTGAAAACAATTCCTAAGAGCTATTTGTTCCAAGTGTTTAGATGATATTATGACAAAAAATGATAATGGAAAATGGCTCATACAAGAGCACATGAAATGACTATACTGAGTTTCACATCTTCAGGAAAAAATTCTGCTGAGGTATATTTGGACTTTGAGTGATATTACTTCAGAAAAGATAAACCTCTAGATAAATACGTATGAAGGACTCAGCCAATCTTATTGACACTTTGCTTCTTAATGGATTTCCTAGGATTTTTTATTCCTAATGACAACACAAAACCAACCGAACAGCCCACACCTTGCAGTGATGATCCAGCTGTACCCATCCACCATATCCGTATCTCTGTAAAAGAAAGAAGAAAAAAACAGTAACTAGTTAGCACTCTGCATTAATAATCAAAATTTCATTCTTATAACCCCACAGTACCTTGTTCAGGAGAAATACTTAAGCACGCATTCAGCATTGAGCCCACAAGTAGCCCCAAACTTCAACAAAAGTGCCAAAGTTTAACCAGACTGGTTAAATGGTGATTGTAAATCTGAATTTTTAGCTCCAAATTCAACAACATTTTAAAATATGCCTGAAAACTGATTTCAAAGTGCTTAAGGTTGCATAATATATATGGAGGTTCTAATTGGAATAGTATTTTAACACAGCAAAAATTGAATCAAGCACTTGGCAATATGAAAATTGAGCTGACAATCTTCCAATCCTAACAAATTGTAATCAGTTAATCATTAGCACAAAGATGTATCGATTCCACTTTTCAGCTTTCATGATTCATCAGCAGTACTGAAGGTCAGTCTCTCTCTATTAATATTTAAACAGCCAAGAGAAGCTTAAAGGAGAAGCTTAGATGCTCACTGATTCTTTTAGAGATTCAAAATTGTTTATATAAAAGAAAAAAACAACAAAACACACCAAAACCAAAAGATAACACAAAAGAAGCTGATCGCATTTTCATAATTTATCAGATTAGAAATCTCAAAATATCATAGTAGACTGAAAACAATGCTCAAAATTCCTTGTTTTCTATTACGAAACGTTTAAAAGGAAACTGAGTAAAAGCAGGGATTTCTTCACTGAAGTGTAAACAATTTGAATACAATCCTGAATTCCCTGTGGTAACACATCATTACGAAATGCTGCTGTCAGCTTTCCCTCTGTAGGCGTGTAGAGCCAAGCCTCCTGACTTCAGTCAATCAGAGATGGTTAATTCCATGGCTAAGAATATTTTAGTCAATTATTTAACTATGTAGCTAGGTAAATTTTATTTAAATTCAAACTTCTATTTTTTTATATATATATATATTTACACACATAAGACATTCACAGTTAAGGAAAAATTTATGACATCTAATGAGAACTTTAGTTTTTTTTTTAGCTCCATGCTAATTGCAGTTAGAAGCTGAGCAAAAAATGAGTCCCTTAAAGGTGCTCAGGGAGAGTGTAGGTAATAGAGAAACTCACTGCTCTGTTTTTGAACTGCTGATCTTCTTTTTACCTATTAGTTATTAATTGGATGCATTGATAGTCCTTCCTGAAGAATTTCATTAATTTATATGCATTTTTGTACTTATTATGGGTTCCTAAGCTCTTAATAATTATCTTGATAATAGAATGTTCTAGTCATAGATTCAAGATTCAGTATTTATAAGACGGAAAAAAAGAAAGAAGTTTAACACTATGTGCCCATGCTAGGATTGCCTAATTGGTCTTCCATGCATGAGATGTAGTAGGCCATGCTAATGGCTTGAATTTTCAGAGGGCTCTAGGGAATTCTGAGGGTTGTTTCCTGTTCTGGGTCTATTAACAAACATTTGACATGCTCAAACTTTAGAAAAGATGAAACAAAAACTAGCTGGTGGAAATTAACTTAAAAAAAAAAAGTATTAGCCTCTTTAATCAGTATTTAAATAAATGCAGCACTGGCCTACAGCTGACCTCAGGGACTAACAGCAATGAATACATCTTTGACATACATCCATGAACATCAAGAGACTCTTGAGGTGATTTTATCTCAATGAACTTATTGTCCTTTTAAATTATAGATAGATAAAATATGTAAATAATTCAAAATCAGAATAATTTTTATAGGGATTTTTATAGGGATTTTGCACAGACAAGGACTACAAAATCTGAAACATGTAGGAGTAGTCTTTTTTTTTAGACTAGATATTTAAAATCCTATCCACTTAATACAAAAATAATTGTTCTCAAAAATACCTATCATCTCACCTAAATTATCTTGTGTGTATGTGTTTTTCATTGAAGAGCTCTTATAATTACAAATAGGACATTTAAATAGATGTTTATAAAGTCCTTCCAGGAGGCTTTATGCGTAATAATGTTACTCTTCACTACTAATGAAGAAATAATCCCATATATGTTTTTAGCAACAGGTTTTCTCCCAGCTTTTTTTCTAATACGCTGCTTACATTTTGCAGCTGCTCTCTGGCTAACATCTAACTGATACTGGACTGTCACGTTTAAAGTCCCAGAAACATGGAGCTAATGCATACAAAATGCTTACCTGAGAGTTTGCCATCACCAACCTCAAAAGAGTGAAGTGAAAGAGATGTACAGCGTCAAACAAAGTGTCAGTTAGCGTGCCCAAGGCCTAATAGCATGGCTGAAACAATGGCATTCTTTTGTTGTCAAAGGCAGGCACAATGAAATCAAGTGGTTCCATACCACTGGCAGACACAGGCAATGCTCATTCAAACTGCTACCAACACAGAGTTACAATAAGAGAAGAAGCAACAATGCAGTTTTTCTAGTCTGATTTTTCTACCATGAGTTATAAAAAATAGCTATCCTGGAATTCTGTAAACTGCAAACAATTTTGTTTGTGTGCGTAACCAATATAAATACAGTTTTACCATGTGATCTTTTTCAGTACCCTTTATAGCATTGAAGATGCCATCCCTTATGAATCCAAGATCTTTAGATCAGCCATCTCTGTATTCAATTGTGATTATAATTATTCAGGCAACAACTCTAAAATCTAATTCAGAACCAGATGACTATGTTGCTTTTGATAATCTGAAGTAAGAAAAGGAGTAGAATTATTACATAAAACCTAAGTGACACTTTTCATTCTCAAATACTTTTCACAGTCATAAAATTGCTACTGACAAGAAGAAGTTTATGTTGTTAAATACTAATAACAATACCATGCAGGAATGCAAATTGAGACAAGTTGACTTATAGCTTCAGTGTTGTGACAACTGAAATTTTGTATTTGTAATACAACATGCAACTCCTTCCCAGTAACTGAAAAAAATAACAGATATTAGTAAAACAATCATAATCATCAGTTTACCATACTTTGAGTTACCCCATACCTACTGAAATGAATGACTATCATGCCTGTGGGCGTAAGATGTGAATGAATGACTTTTGTCTTAGGTAACATTAATCTTGTCAAACATTTGCTTATTTCTCCTACTTAAAACAAAAGTGAATACCATTTGGGAGCTTGACAGCTCTACTTTCATCAAGAAAATTGAATTTATGCCTCGTCATTTGACAATTGGAGGTCTCATAAAAAAAAAAAAACACATAAAAAATAGTGGGAAACAGAGCCCTGTTTTCTTACTAGGACACTTGTTTTGCATAGGAATGTAATACAAATATCTTACATCTGCAAAAAAAATCGAATCAAACCAAAACCTACTGACAACAGGAATTTCTAAGAGAACCTTTCATTCACTGATTTTTCAAGAATTACATTGGTACCAATGGCTGCTGATAAAATAAGGCACTGAATAGCTAAACTCTTATTACCTTTTTTAGGTCAGGCCATTCCTTAGGTAGAATGTGGCTATGAATATCAATTTTCATTTTTGAAGTATCAAAGGAGAAATACTCTTTCTCAGAAAATGTTTTCTGTGTAATTGCTACTATCCTTCCTGTCCCTGGTTCAGCAGTTATTGACTTCAGCTGTGGTTCAGATCCACCTGCTGCGGGTCATGAGAACTAAATACAGTAACCAACCAGGGAGCCTAGATCCCAGAGGAGTGGCTCTGTGAAAGAACAAAGCCTTCTAGCAGAAATTCCCTGTTAATGCATAAACTACAGCTGGCTGAGGGCAAAGGGAAGCGTGCATGTTTATATTGGCAGTATAAAGGGGTTTATGTTACCTAGAATCTAAAATGCAAGCTCACTTACAAGTTCAGCATTACAAACTGAGAATCACTCAATGAAATTGAATCAGAATAAACGTATTAAACAGGTTGATTTGAATTTCCTCCTTTCTCCCTCTTAGTTTCTGAAATGATTCGTAGCGAGTGTATAATATACTCCTGGTAAACAGTTATACCTCCTCATCCACTCTCATTCCTATGCATTTTCTTAAAAGCCGCTTTAAAAATTTCAAAGAAATATTGAATCGTAGCCAAATCAATGCTCTGTGCTTCATTTCCTCCCTCTGATTATTGGTTTTCTGAGGATATTTACACATGCTACTGCATATTGGTGCTCACAGCCTCTCGAATGGGCTCAAGATCAGGGAGGAGAATGGCTGAGATTACCTTACTAATTAAAGCCAGTGGAGTGCACTAGTTAATATGGCAAATGACTTCTGCATCCTCAGCAAAGCTTAACTGGAGCTACCTCAGATTTTCTGTGTAACTACTTCTCATGGTTCACCCTTTACTCAATTTAGTATTACACTTCTTTCCTCCAAATACCCTTGTCTTTTATTTGTGTTGTATTGTTCTTTCTATAATTTATTTCTAATTAATAATTTAATAAAAATAATTTATATAAATTATTTCAACACAAGCTACTCACATGGTGTCTTCTTGCCAAAGCTGGTTAACCATTTCTTGATTAAATTGTTTCTAATGAAAAATGCAGTTTTTTTGAAAAACTAAATTTTGCCATGAATCTTTCACCCTGAAATCAAGGAACTTGAAAAACAAGTGGTCCATTTTGTTTCAACCTTTTTCTGAGTTTTCTGTTTTGTTCGGACTTTATTTTTTTTTTAATGACTTTGTTGTATTTCCCTGCTTGTTCACTCATTCAGCAAGTCTGCTTTTGATGTGGTCAGTTAACCTGCCTATTCTTGAAGTCAACTGCTTGTAACATGGTCGGTTGTTTGCTTGATAGTGTGCTTCTCTGCAACCTGAGATCAATGAAGACTGTTAAAAAAGAAGCAGCAGCTTTTGGAGAGTATTCCCTATATTAAGCAGGACGGCAAATAATTCGCTTTTGCAGATCAGAAAAATGGGATTGAAAATAGCAATTATTTCCATCTCAAAATCAAAACCAGTCTGTTCTTGACCAGACTGACAGGTGAAGCAGCAAATTTGCTCTGTTGCTCCCAAATGTGACAGGTATGTTAAACAATCCAGTACTAGAGTGTTAGCCAGCTGGCAAGAAACATCCTTGTACATACAAGAGCAGAGATAAGGAAGAAGTATTGATTCATTGTCTTCAATGAAGAGACCTCTGGAAGACAATTCCCTATTTAAGCATAGAAGGCAGTAGTACTAGTGAAGGAGACGACCACAAATGGTTTGTGTGTCTAGATAGTCCAAGATACACAACAGTAGTCCAATAGTTTCTCCTCTTAAGTCACCGTGGCTGCAGAGATCAGCATTTTTTCAAAACTGTGCTTTACTTTTCTCAGTTCTAAAAAAAGATGGAGCTGTTAGTTGCTGCTCCCAAGACACAGCTTAGCTTGCAAACAGTGCGTACTCCCACACTGCATTTCATTTCACAGCAAGCATCACTTGGAAACCATACCAGTCAAAGGCAAAATTTGTATCCATTTCAACTTGATCTTTGTGATGGTAGGACATCTTTCTGTATCCATCACGATCCATTGGATCAGCAGCAGAAAGATGGGCAGTGGCTACAAGCCAGAGCATCTCCAGTTATCCTTGCACCCTGCTTCAAGTGCATAGGTTTGGAAACAGGACACCTTGACTAATGTTTTGGACAATCTGCCTTTTACCAGCTGAGTGACTTACGTGCCTCTGTCTCTATGCTGAGTGTGTGCTCTAATGCAACGTGACGGCTTTTAGCATGGCCCTTGCTATCTATCTCCACCTGGTTGTGAATTTCAGGAACGTGACACAGAGGTGCAGGAACTGACATTGGCAGCCAGGAAGATGTGCAACTTTATCAGGCTGCCCTAGAGAGAGGGAGAGGAGCTGAAACTCACTGTGCTTTCTGTCAGGCAGGAGGTTCTGACTAGATGGAAGCTTTCACACACAGAGTGACTGGGGCAACAGAAAGATATATCCTACCATTTCTGGACACATATAAGACCTATTTGGTATCAGCCTCTGACCTGTACTTGGGCTACCCACAGAGAATTTACATCTTAGAGCATTTGGATGAGATGGCAAAGTGCTGTGGTTTAACACTGCTGGCAGAGAAGTCCCACCCAGCAGCTCCCTCACTCCCCCTCCTCAGCAGGATAGGGAATGGGGAGAAAATGAAAAGGAAGGAAAAGCAAACAAACAAACAAACAAAACTTGCAGTTTAATAAATAAATAAATAAATAAATAAAAAGCAAAGGCTGTGTGGAAGCTAAAAGAGAAAAGAAACTCTACTTCCCACCAGCAAGTGATGCTCAGGCACATCTCGGGAAGCAGGGCCTCAATACATGTAAGAGTTGTTTAGGAAGACCAACACCTTCATAACAAAAAAGTTATGAAGCTTTTGCCCACCTCTTGCCCACTCGCAGCTTACTGGCCTTTGGGGGGGCAGCCTTGATGCTGTGCCAGCACTGTTCAGCAGTGGAAAAAACACGGTGGAAAGATAGCTCCAGCCCAGCCAGGCCGAGTAAACAAAGTGGGGAAAAATATGTACACAAATCAGTCAATGAATGTACTCACAACACCTGCTGGAGAGGAGTACTGAAGTGCACAGAGACATCTTCCTAGCCAAAAGGAGCCTCCTATGTACATTAAGAGGGAACATACATAAAGATGACATGCCCCACCTGCCTCAGTACATTTATCTATGGCACTAGTGTCTTTTACATCACTTGCAGAACTTAATTGTCTTCTGGGACTCCAGAGAACCCAAAATTTAGTGGAAGTGGTAAGGCTTCCCTTCTGTGGGGAACAACAGCAAATGCTGTGGTTTCTGTTCTCACGAGGAATAATGATATGCAGTTCCCATGCAGCAGTTTCCATACGTAAATCTCAAAATACTATACAATGGATGTTATTTTTGTTAGGAAAACATCAGTGTATATAGCAGAGCTACACCAGGAGGACACGTCCAGCTACAGTTACACCCGTAAAACCCTTTACGAAGCTGTATCCCAGAGAGTGGGTGGCATTACGATTCCCCCTTCTTAAACACCATCTACCAAACACTCCGACTGGACTGGCTGAATGCACGTGGGCTTGCCTAGCTCGCTGGGCTGCAATGTCTGCAGTTCCTTTAGAAGTGTCTGCAGAACGCAAGAGTGGAGGTACACAGATCTCCAGTCTGGATGCCACAGCATCAGCTCAAGATGACAGCAGTACTGGTGTGTTGATCATAAAATACATTAATACATTATTTCCCAAAATCTGAGGACAAGTAAAATAGGTTTTCCATTTTGTTACTCAAAAACCTCTACAGAAATGAACAATTGAAAGAGCTTCTGTTTAGACAAACATCAGAGCTGATGCTGCTCTGTGTCTGAGTCAGTTTAGTCTTGCAGAGAAATTGAGCTCAATTTAGCTCACTGTGCTGATGCACTTCTGACACTTCCACAATCTAAGCTATCAGACTTGCCTGGTGAAGCTTCATGGTCGCACAAGCTCAGGATGAGCTCACCAGGTGGTCGGACTATTAGACCTGCCACAGCCAGCACAGGATGTCACTAAAATTTATAGTGTAGAGGTGGCCAAGGTTGCTGATGCCTTTGGCAGCACATGAATCACACAGTGGTGAAAGCAAACAATGTGTCCCATGCCAAATTCCTGGCCACTACTGTAAGCTAAGCCTTAATAAATTCTCATTTATTTTTAGGTTTCTAAAAATTGATAATTTTTTGAAACTCAAATGGCATTCTGAATCAAAATAAAAACATATTACTGGCTTTCAAATAATACAATTTTCTTAATACACTATAACTGCAGTTCTGCAATTTATGCTTACCATGCATTTACCTTGCATAGAAATGTTCTACCAAATATAATTAAATAGATATTTTCCAGAATTTCAGCACAAGTAAAATATAATTTTCATTTTTTTTTTCATTGTTAGACACAAACAAATAAAAGAGATTCTACTTAAGAACATATCAGGCCAAGTGTCACTCTTGTGCTGTGAGAGCAACCAGACAGATACCAGCAGTGTGGGCCAGAAAGAACAGATGGATTGAAGCTTACAGCTACTGATATTAAAAGCATAATTTTCAAGTTAATACCCCACGGTAACATCTGAGATTGTTGCAATCATTTAGAAGGTTGGTGTCTAAAATAAATAAATAATTATATGGTGCCAAATGTTGTCTTACCACTTTTTTTCCTGCGTGCTAGACACTCACATCCCCACCTTTCTCTCTTTCCACAGGTCTCTCCGCACCATTGTTTGGGGATGTCTGAATTTTGGGGATAAGAATGATCTCTTCAGAGCTTTTGCTGCTTCAGAAGGACAAGTAACCAACTATTCAAAATAGTATCTGAATTTGTACTACTGCTTAAAAAAATCCTACACCTGCCTCTAGAACACTGCAGAAGCGTGCTTAAATCTCCTCTGTGCTACTAGGCTTGGGCTGAAGAAACAAGCTTCTTCCTGGGTCCTCAAGGTCTGCTTGAACATGAAGCTGTATGTTCCATTATTTCTGAGTGGCTGGGAGTCCCACTCACCGAGGAGATCTGCAAGGGACTAAGATGAAAGGCTGTCTTCCAGAAAGCATTGTGCAAATTGTTAGGCCCAGCTTCAGTGATTTTAAATGATGCATTTACTAAGTTTCTGAGAGATGGGAATATTGATATCTGTAGACCTACAGCAATGAGTGCCAGAGCAAAGATCTTTTCAGCTATGCAGGCATTAACAATGCAAATGTTCAGGGTTTCATACTTGCAGGTGCACTTACTCATTCATCTGGAGGACGTTCAGCAGAGGAATGCCTCCATAGAGGATTTCTGGAGCCTACTTTCACTAGCTGAGTTCAAATACAAGTATTTGTTTTGTTTTGTTTTGTTTTTAAGTTTCAGGATTTATTTTTCCCCATACAATAATTCCAAAATAGGATTTACGCTTAAAAATTATTTCTTTTAAAATCCACAAGATATTACAATTATTTACCAGAATAAGAATACAATTCAGGTTATCATAAGGATTAAGAAAGCTCCAAATATTGAAGCTTTCATTCAGTTTTACTCATTCCAGTTCTTCTACAGAAGTCGCATCAGCAATGAAAGCAAAAATTTGGCCCAATGATTACCACCTTCATGTCTATGTATCACAGAAAATGCTGTCAGTTGGAAAAAAACAACCAGTTGTTAACGGATGACTATAAAAATATAGTCATGACACTCATACTCTCCCACTGGTGTTGACCCTGAGTGAATCCTAGCACTGTGGAGGGTTATCCGATGGTTAGCACTACTTCCATCAAATACAATATGAATACTGCTGGAAGTATTGCTCTGTTGTCTGGTGACGAGCAATTTTGCAGTTGAATCAGAAGGTGATGCTACAGGTCAGACTACGTTTCTGTAACACAGAAGGGGCCATAATGCTGCTCCACAGGCTGTGATTCAGTAAAGCTTTACAGAATATCCTATTCGCAGTTCTTAATGTTATCGTAATGCAATTAACTCCTAATAGAATACCAGTAATTGGTCAACACAATAAAACTATTACCAGTCTTTTCAGAAGAGGTCTAGTAAGAGATGGTTTCAGATCAAAAAGTAGTTTTGGGCCACTGCAAAGATGGACCAATTTAAATGAGGAATTAGATGTAAACTTTTTCCCAGAGTTCAGTAGTTAAATGCAAAAGCAGTTCAGAGTTTTTGAGTTATGTCTGATTGCCCGTGTCAGTATGGTGCCTCAGAGTAGAAAATTTCATTATAACATTATTGAATTATAAACCATAACTTTGAACAATATTTGTGCAGCTCACTCCAAATACTACTGGTCACAATTTGTAGTGCATTAAGTGGAGCACCAACTAGTGATTGCAATATATACATAGAACACTTATTTAATATTGATTGAAATGGATTTTGCCTGTGGTAAGTGACGCAAATTGCTGCCGTCTAATTCTGTGGCTGAGGCTTCAATGTCAAAGAACAATTGGGTTGAACTCCTGCTGCTAAGTACTGGGAATTTGCAATAAATGTTTGACACATTTGTACAATTTATTGTTTGGTGAATGGTTGTTTTAAATTTCCTTCATCTCTAGTAAAACAGCATTTTTAGAACAGAAAAGTACATGATTCCAAATATTCATTCTTCTAACACATCTACTCAACTCTGCGATATGTTCTTAAACAAGTGGATGCATTAAAATCCCCAAGGGGCTTGGAGCACTACCATTTGGATCCCATTGTAGAATATACATTTTAAATACAAGGTTTTATATGTTGATTTTCAATAAATGCTTACCACTTACCAAACAGTAAAGGAAGGCCTTGCACTAATCTTTTTCATATGAAAATCTGCTTATTAGTAATAAGATTTGATACTATTTGTGAAGCTCTCAGGTTTCAGATCCTAGTAACAAAATAGGTGTGCTTATAAAAAGAGGAGTTGGACTTGATGATACTTATGGGTCCTTTCCAACTCGCGATATTCTATGATTCTATGATAAAAAATAATAACATTTAAAAATAATTAATTTCTGATACTACTAACAAACAAAAACCTACAAACTCTTCATCTCAAGAGACAAAAAGAAAGCAGTTACACCAATTCAGTGGAACTATGTTCTAATCCATAGTTGCAGTTTATAGGTGCTTCAACAATATAGCTGAAATACAGTTAGATTACTTAAGTTAGTCTGCTTTTCCATGATTCTCTGCAGTTCACTCAAAATCACATATATATATATACATATATTTTCATCCTCAGCTGTATTAGTGTATTTTGTGCATACTGCCATTTTCAAAGAGGCTCACCTCTTTACCAGGGAGCTAGCCTGCCTTTTCTTGCCTTCACAGCTGGTCACTGACTCAAAGTACAGACACTTTTGCTGGATGTTATGGCGATTCCAAATGTATGCAAAAGCAAGCAAACTGAGATTAGGCAGCATTAGTACTGTGACATTTCTGAGACCTGCTATGCTAGCCTTGTCCCCTCCGGCACTGCCGGTGCCCTTCTGTCTCTGGCGTTAGAGCAAGGCAATCCTTGAACATCTCTGATCCAACAGCGGGGAATTGGAGGGCTTGAGCTGGGTTGCACTCCTACCCCCTAGCTGGTGGTTCCTCCCTCTTTTCATAGCAAAGAACTGTAGAAGAGCCAAGCCCCCATGTAAATGTATCTCAGAAGAGCAGAGAGTGAGCCTGAACCAGTTGAAATAAAATAAATGCCCCCCTACCTCGGTATGACAGCAGATGACAGACGCTACCACCAGCATTCACTTGTGCTACAGTCTCCATCATACCACGATGCACCTGTCAGCAGATCCTGGCCTCTGCAACACGAGCTGGAGGATGAAGAAAGAAAAGGTTAGTGCTGGGAAAAAGACGGATGCCTATACAAAACTTCCTGATGCCCAACGTGCCGACCTGAGCTTCCAAAGGCTTAATAACAGTGTGGTAGAAAGCAGGTACCGTGACATATGTTTTACATCACTGTCACTGAAGTGTTGAATCACATTGACCATCACGGGCAAGTACAAACTATAAACACTGCTGAGGCAAAGAATCATAAATTGCATTATCTATACCATGCACTGCATAGGGCAATTAAAACTATACTTTATTAAAGCTCAGGGTCTACCACATGTAAAATAAAGCTTTGAGTAGAAAACATAAACAGCTTAACAGTTTGAATTTAGGGCAATTAATCTAATTTTTTACAACAGGCATTGGTAGGTCCTCTTCACAGAAGCCCAATTCAGAGACAACCTTAAGCACAAGTTGTTAAAAAAAAAATAAGTTAAAAAAGTACTTTCCTACTCTGTGCTTGACTACTAGGAAAAATTAAGAGACCTGTTTAATACTAAGCTAATATTTAGGGTTTTCTTGGCCTTGGATACTTTTCCATTATTGGCCCAGGCCGACTAAACTGGTTCGTTTCAGCTAGTATTCTAGACCCCTTTTTATATATTATTTAAGATTTCATAGACAGTAACTGATGCACCATCACAATTAAATAACCTGCCCATTTCCAGCCTGGAGTCTCATATTCTACTTAAAGAATCAAAATATAAATAATCTCAGAATACAGAAAACTGCACCCTAGACGATACACATCTGATCAGCAATTTGATAAGCACTCTTTTGAGAATCCCATCTCTAGTTATGGAAGACAAGTTTAAACCAAAGTACCACCTAGCTATCTTTTCTTTTCCCCCAGAATATGGATTTAAAACTAATACCCATGTGCCTACACACACTGACACATAAAAAATTAGCAAATTTTGCATGAAAAATTTGGGCCTTCCTGTCACCACATTCTTTACCCTTTTTTTTTCCTCCACCACTGGCTTTGCTGAAACCTGCCTGTTTCATTTCCTCTCTCTTCCCTCCCTGTACCACTAGTGCTGCTTCCTTGCTTCTCACACACCAAATCCTTGCCCTTGCCTTCTTCTTGCTGCTGGGAATGCTGCTTGCTCCTTGCCTAATCACCACAAATTTTAGGATTAAAGCAAAATTCTTCCTTTGAAGGTGTTACACCTTTGCTCCACAGCAGATGGTGCTTCACTAGTTAGGAGCTTGTGTTTTAGAAAACTTGCTCTTGAGCACCAAACAATTGTGCAGGGTAAGGGGGTCAATTATAGTTCATTTTACCTAGGTGGAGGCAACAACAGCTTACTTATATTTACACTTGCAGTGATAAATTATTCTGATAATCTTGCCTGAATTACCTACAAAATAGAAAACAAAGTCTCGTATAAGGCTCTCTATTTAAAAGCAATCTTCTGCCTTTAGTTAGGACTCTTCCTATTACTTCAGCTGAAGCCATGTAGCCAGAAAGGAAGCAATTTGCAGCACTGAAGTCACTCTTCAAATGTTAAATGCAGAAAAGGTTGGAAGAGTTTTATTCTAAAAAGTGCATAGCACACAGGATCAGATATTGTTGCCATGGCTGACTTCCTTTATTGCTTTGAGCAAATCCATATTTGATGCATTAAGGATGGATTGGCTTACTCTTAGGTAGAAGTAGGTCAAGTGATTTTTAAGCCACAGTTCTTTCCCTCTTGCATAGGATAGGAGTAAGTACTATAGATCATTTCTTGTTTTTAAAGTCTTTAGCACGTTCAATTATAGGGAAGTTTATAAATTAACTTGCAGTTAATGCATAATGCCACCTAGTGGAAAAATCAACAAGTATAGAGGCAACAAGTCTGTCTAGATATCCCATGAAATACTAGTTTAATTAGTGTTGCAACTACTTGACAGTTTTAATAGCGAATTAAACTTAGAGCAGAAGAACTATAACTTAATTTTCAAAACCTCCATGATAAAAGATCTTCACCAAATTTAAATGTATTCCAAAGACATTTTATCCCCGAAGGCAAAATACACAAATCTTAATCCCAGTGAACTTGTATTTACAATGATTGTAGGATATGAAATAGACCTTGGAAGTCTCTTGATTTTTTCCATTTTAATTTTACTTAGGGATTGGCTTTTTTGATCAACAGAATGACACCCAATTCAAGCTGGTAAAGGAGGAATTTAAAGACGTTTACTGATACATCAGCCGAAACAACCTGTAATTCTTGAGGGATTTAGAATGAAGATCTTCATCTTAAGAACTATGAGGTCACTTTTCGGTGCCCATGAACAGATGCAAGTCAGAAAGAAGACAGTGAAAAAAGAGCCTAAAAATCAAATTTATACAATCTAAAGGAAACAGGCTTGACATAAAAAGATCAGAGTAGACTAAGTGGTCAAGAGAGGCTATTTGTACCAGATAAGTAATATGCTCCATTAATAGCCTTTCCAAAGCCAACAGGAAAGGAACAATCCAAAGGAAGAAAGCCATTAGACTCTTCTCCTTCATAAAAACATAGCACCTGCCATTTATCGTTGAATTAATTTGCTCAGAGGCCTGAATTAACACCGTCTCTAAACCTCTGCACATGTTGTGTCAACCTATTTTGATATTGCTTAATTTATCATTTGCTAGTTAAAACCTTACAGTTACATAGCCCCTGATACTTATATTGGCTGAATCGTACAAATTCGGACATGAGGAACCCAATGGGATCATTCACTTCAACTCACATCTTTGAGGACTATTAGCATGCCTATACCAAGTCAGATGCGGTTACCTGTGGCTTTTTTCCTAGTTGAATTTAGAAATTCTCCAGTGAGGAAGACTCCACCACCTCTCTAAGTAAGCTGTTTGAGTGCTGCTCTAACATCATAGTAAAGAATATTTTTAAATGTCCTATCTGAACCTCTCAAGCCACAGCTTGTGACCATTTTCCCAGGCTATCTATTCTGATGATTCTGCTTATTTTTTCCCCTTTAGTTTTGAAAAGAATACCAATATAAAGGTTTTTTTAAGGAAAGGATGACAAAGAAGCAGTTCTATCAAAGAAGCAAAACACATTTTGGAGCCCCAACAACCACGAGTGATGTAGATAACTGTACATCTGCCTACAGTGCCAGGCAGCACTGTCAAGCTTCATACACTGGGTATGATCCTCAGACCAATGCCCTCCTTACCAATGCTGCCGTCCAGCCAAGGCTGCATTTCCTGAACTTGCAGCATCCTGCCATTGTTATCTGCCTCTTTAGGAGTTGTACCTGCTAAATGCATCTTATCAGCCCAATCTGTGATTCAC
The DNA here is from genome assembly GCF_011077185.1 of Oxyura jamaicensis. Classification (NCBI taxonomy): domain Eukaryota; kingdom Metazoa; phylum Chordata; class Aves; order Anseriformes; family Anatidae; genus Oxyura; species Oxyura jamaicensis. Next base: position 32,731,212 of record NC_048899.1, on the reverse strand, counting down.
CAGCCAGTGGGACTTATACATTGTATTAGCATGACAGCAATTACATCTTTTTTTTTTTTCATTATTATTTATTTTATTTATTTTTTTCTTGTAAGCAATGAGTTGAGTCTCAAATGAAGAATTACATTTACAGAACTTAAAGGGAATCTGAGGTTCTTTTGGGCACCGAAATAAAAAACAAAATCAAGTGCTCTTGCTATTTTTTTTTTTCCTTCTGCGAGCTGATCTATTCAGAATGTCAAACTTTTGGCAAAGATACTGTTTTCCACGTGACACAAGTCATCCCTTCTGACCCAAGTTAAGGTTCAAAGTTGATGCAACCTGAAAAGTTTGTTCTATAAAAAGGCATGTACTTTAGCACCTCCTGATAACAAATTATACATTTAGATCCTAAATATGTAAAAAACCACCACCACCAATAAAAAACAGATTATAAGAAATAAAGACACCCTGGTACAAAGAAAGCAGGCACTGTTGCACATGCAAATCCTTCTTGAAGTCACAAGGACTGTCTGCCTGGCTACACTTTCTGAGTGTATTACTTGGAAATGAATTATACCAACTGGTTTAGGAAAATCTATTACTTATTTTTACAAATATTGCCCCAGTTTGACTAAAATTATAAGTAAAACATACCTAATTTGTACAGCCCACATGCATCTGTGATAGCCAATAGATAAAGTAAAATGAAACCAAGTACATAAATTTTATAAGTAATGTAAACGATCTAAAATACATATTTTCTAACACTACAATGTGAAAATTAAGTGAAACATCTGTGGCTGTTGAAGTGTTGCTGTACCCTGATATTGAAGATACATGTAGTCTTGATGGTGGAGAAGAAGCTATCTGTATTACTGTATGATCGACCATCTCTCAGTTATTTTTAAGGCACCATTGACAGCTTAGCAGAAAATGAAAAATGTGACTAGAATTCAGCTTATTAAAGATGCTACTCTTCCCTGTAAAATTAGCAAATGCTGGTAGCCATGCATAGCTTCATGTCACTGCTAAACATAATATAAATGTTTTAGTATGCTTATTAACCAATTACCCTGTCACGTTATACAAATTCAGATGATAGGCAGTATGGATAGATAAATGTCAATATTCACAGCACATTTCATCATTCTAGATCAAACAGATCCATCACTTCTGCTACTGCTGCACATGAAAAATGGCTTAGCTGCAATACAATAGAAAATTTTGGTCTTGAATTCCACAAAACACTAGCTCCTGTTTCTTCTCACTAGAAGAGAACAGCGAATTATGTGATTCATGTTCTTAAAATCACAAAGGGGATTTCAATCACTGTCTCCTATTTTTCCCATGGCCCACCGAACCTTTTACCTAAGAGGATGAGAAATAATTAATATATCCAGAAAATCAAGGATGCAGAGACCTATTAAAATTGCTCTACATGCTGCCAACATTATTTTTGCTTAACCCAGTAATATTCCTAAAATTAGTATCTGAAGAATTTCATGATTTTACCTACAGTGTCTTATAGAAATGAAATATTCAAACTCAAATTGCGTGCCAGGAGTCAGGAAAGTAATTCTGCTACCTCTCAAGACAAGTTGCCTCTCTAGCTGACAACTAGGTTGACTAAGTACCTGGGAATTTGATCTCCATCAAAATCTAGAAGAGTGAGATGATTTAAACAGTCAAGCCTCTCTCTGAAAAGAGAAAAAACAATAACAACAACAAGAAAACAACCACAAAAAGCTGGCACACAATAGAATGATTGTAGTTTCCTCGTTATGAAGAAGAACATGTTTTTACAAAACATTCATGTTGGCTGTGGCTAACATTCTATTTTCAAACACTTTCTATAATCATCCTGGCTATATACTCAAGTGGAAATGCACAGAACCCTAGTTACAATTCACTTGGCATAAGAAAAGGATAAGATACTCTTTTCCAACTCTCTTAACAATGTGGATTAGCTATTCAAAACAATACAAAAACATGGCCAGTTTATCAGACAATTCACAGCATAAGTGAAGTGTGGAGTCTTTACTTACCAGTAGAGTGGAAGGAATATAAATATAGTTAGCTTGCTACAGGTTAACAAAAATGTATTTCCTCAAACACTTATACATCATCTCCTGATAAAAAAATAAATATATAGCAAGACAAAAGATCACTCTTTTGTTGATGATGTTACTTGTCAAGGAATAAGATTTTAATCCAAGTCACAGTTTAGAGAGTTTAAAAGATTGGAAAAACAAATAGATACGGGTTGGACAACATTATGCATAAATCCCATCACATCTTCCTTCTGACACAGGCAAATCCCATAAATAAGTGCAACTAGTCCCTTTTTGTCATGAAATCCTTACATTCAAGGTAGTCATTATGACTCTTATTTTTTAAAAATATATTTTAATGCATAAGGTTAAATACACTTGTTTAGAATAAAAGCATGCAATCCTGCATGGTGGTATGTTTCTCTGAACAAAATAGTAAGTTTATTTTTTGTGGGTAAACCTTTGGTTTCCCATATTTATATTTAAATTTTAACTCAAAACCAGCTTTTAAAAAGTTTTAAGATGGAAAATTCCCCTTTGCGCAGGATCTTTTTCAAGATCTTCTGCTCACTTAAGGATGACATATTTTGCACAGTGTTTCACTCCTCTTTTGAAGCCACAATAGCATTTATTAATGCTCATGGCACCAGCTCACTTGGGCATTTTTTGAAAATATGATCCTGCAACATCATATAGAGGAAGAGTAGGCGCTTATGTGAGGTGTCATCAATTACTTACCAAGGTCATTGCAAGCTGTATTCCCTGGGAATTGTATTATATGCACTCTTTCATAGCCTGAAGGAAAAAATACTAAATTATCATATTATTTTCTCAAAATAACAATCTGATTATTTTTGACCCAAGTTAATATTCAGTCTAAAAATGCCAAGAAGAGAGATTAGTTCAATTTAAACTCTATTTAACCCATTGTAAGAGAAAAACACTAAGTGACCTACATACATTGGGTAATAATTTAAGTCTGCTGTGCAGTTTAAAAATTAATGCAGCATTGTTGTACTAATATCATTATTATTGCTTTATTTTAAATTAAAAAATAGGGTGACTAATGCTAGGTTCAGAGGTATATATACAGAGTTAAGAGAACCTAGTGTACAATTTCTCATCCTGTAGACCATGGAACACACTGTGGGACTACAAGTGATCTGCATAACAATAGCAAAATATGTATCCTCCTCTGCCTGCAGGCAAAAAAGTAAGCAAACAAACAAAAAGTTAAAAACATCTCACAAAATTTAGCCTAATTTGTATTTGCTCATAAAAAAAAAAAAACCTATGGAAGCCGATACTGCACAAGATGGTCAGGAGACTATAAAAATAGAAGATCAGGTTTGATGTAAGAAGGCTGTGCAATACAGAATCTAGAGGATTTAATCACTTTAGAGATGCATTTCATGTATTAGTTTTGCTAGAGAAAATGTCTAAATGGCAAAGAATCATACTGTCTCACCCAGACAATGGGCACAAAATGGTAGTTGCATTGCACACACTGAGTGTTTAAAAAATAAAAACACTTACTTGAAGGCTTTGCCTTTAGAAGTATTTGGATAAATCAGTCTCAGATCTTGGCCTTAGAGGAGTATCAGTGAAGATTATAGCTATGACCTTTACAGGATGGTTGTCTGCCCATCACTTGGAATTGCATTGGTACTTAGTTTTTGTTTCAGATGTGTCTCCTGTGGAACTGAATGGGGATGCTATTACCTCCTGCTGGAGTTCCATGAAATACCAGCTGATGAAAGTAAGAAGTGAATGTTTTCTTTTGAATGTCATAAGGCCTCTGACCAAACTAATAAACCATCCTGGCCTACACTAGCACTCCTGATACTGCAATAAAATGTCAGTGACAAATACAGTATTTTGCTGCCAGAAAAAGGCAGTTTTTCTGTTTAGGATGTGTGTGAAACACAACCCTGCAAGCAAGTTGGCTAATGGTGACAGTATTGTATTGCTCTTATGCCTTTAAACATACTAAAACATAATCACTGGGCCAGCTGACAAACTCTTTCCAAATATGCAAGAGTGCTCTCAACCTAAGTGCTGCACTCAAGCTGCTGGTCAATATGGAATATTGACTAGCTAATGTCAGTCAAAACAAGCAAACTTCCTTTTCAGGAGCCTCTGAATGCACCACAGTGTTCTGACAATGCAGGTGAAAATGTTCCTGTCAGTAGTGCTAAAAAGAAAAGGAAATATAGAAACCTAGAATAGATGTACCTCTCATTTTCAGCATGATAAATGAACATATAATGCTAACATATCCAACTGTGCTTATAATGAGGATGGATTCATTTCAACTCCACACAGACTGACGAGGAATAACAAATGTTCCATACTCGCACAGTGACCACTGTCTGACAGAAGGACTGGGACCTGTTTCCCTATTGCCACCCATTGGTTCCACTCTGCAGAATGCAGTAATACCATGTTCTTTCTGCCTTTTTGCACCGTGGTACTCTTATCATGCCATAGTGGGTGCCGACGGTAACATGACAATAATTTTTAAGTGAAACAAGGGGACTGTAATAGGGCAACAGTTTACTGTCAAGAGAATGCTATTCCCCCAGGAGAACGCCTACCTTGGAAAAGAGTAAAATGATGGATCTCATCCAATTTTTTGTCAAATGTAATGGAAGGTCTTCCTGTGACTGCTGAGAGTTAGAGGGACCTGGAGGAAATATCACAAATCTGATAGGTATTTTTCATTTATTCAGTAGAAGGAAGGACGAGGGGCAGAAAGAAGGAACAAACAAACCACCACCACCACAAATAACCTCAGCAAAAACAGAACACAGACAATCCAGATGAAGTAAAACAAGGTTCTCTTCAGTATCATTGGTTACTGGGGTGCAAGAGACCTCCATCCAGTTTGGAACCACCTTTTCTATGGAAGCCGAAATGTTATGGAAATTACAGGCAGTTCCAGCAGGGAAGAAAGTTCAGCTAGTGCATATTAATCTTGCAGCAGCTACAGAACATGGGATGGCATCAGCCTATTTAGATTGAACCCAGGGAAGTGGTTTCTCATTGATTTTTCTTTTTGTTTGGTTGTTTTTAATTGATTTGGGGTTCTCCTGGTTCCTATCCAATGAAGGGAGGTTTGAGAAGCCAAGAAATAATATCATATAATAACACAATGATTATGGCCAGGTCTTTTTGTTGACTTTGCGTACAGACTTGCTATGCAAAAAGTCCAACAGGGCTGGAAAACAGGACCCAGGTCTTTAAACCCCTAACCCTACCTCTTTATCCAATGTAATATACTTCGGGTGAAGGAGGTGTCATGAGAAATAACGTTAGAAAAAAAAGCAGCTTCTAGCTTCTATGATGTTGCAGTCTTTCTGCTTCTTGATGGCTTATTTATATAAATAATGGTCTGATCTGAAAGACCTGCATTGTGGAGCTGCTTAATGTTTTGAATTTGTATTTACTTAAAGGCAGAGTACATCCCTTCTCACATGAGGCCATGTTTGAAAGCAATGAAAAGAGTAATTTAAAAGAAACACTAATATTCTTTGCAAGCCTCATATTCTTTCTGAACACTATAACATTTATACAAATAGAGACAGCTGCAGCCCCTACCAGACAGTTTCATTTAAGAACAGCATTTGAGAGCATCTAAAAAAAGAAAAAGGAACATATTAAAGTTGAAAATTTGTGGTTAGGTCTTCCTAGCTTCTTCTTTTTTTTTTTTTTTTTTTTTAAAAAAATATTTTTATTTTATTATTATTATTATTATTTATTTCCAAGTCATTTGGAAACCTAGCTCTTTCATCTCCTTTTAAAGAAACAGAATTAGGAACCTCCAGGAACATTCCTCTTGGGATGATTTCTGGAAGTTATAAGAATGCTAAAGTAACTTGGAGAGACTTACAGAAAGGAGGTAGTGTTCAATGCGAGTCACTGGTCTATTTTCCATTTATGCAAAGAATCCTGATGGAATCAATCTGGTATGGACCTATCTCCCTAGAAGAGAAAGAATCTTGCAGTAGTTGCATTAGGGAGCATTAAATCCCTTGCAGCAATTTCAAGGGACTCTTCATGGCTTGCACTGGATAAACTGCATGGGAGCATGACTCCCAAATCTGACTCAGAGGTTTTGTATCCCTGCCAGGTGCTGAAAAGTGATTTGGCCCCAATCCCTTGCCTCTCATCAGGTTACCAAATTGGTTCTACTCAAAGGTAAGGATTCTCATTTATTTACAAACACATTATAAGTGCTACAGACATGTGGCAATCTAATACTTTGAGCAAATAACAAAAGGAATTTTCTACTTTTCATTCATATATCTCATATCTATGAACAGCCCATGAAGAAAAAAAAAGATATATTTGAAGGAGTTACTAGTTTCCAATCTTTGCCAGCTAAGCCCAAACCCCAAAACACATTTCCCTCAGAATAACTCACTTGTGTTAGTTTATGCAAGTGAGAATGTCTTCTGACATTAACATCAAATAGACACTTTGCAATACAGCACCCATTACACAAAGAAAAATAAAAATACTTTAGGCATTGTTTATATTCATGTTTATGTTAATCCAACTAGAAGAGTGAGAGCCCTGAGATCACCAAGCACAGTAAGATAGATAAGGGTGAAGATCAAATTTAAGAGAGAGGCTGAAGACTTCAAAAATACTTCATTTAGTATGTACAGCAGACTATGCATGAAGGAATCATGAGATTAGGTAAAAAGCAAACACCAGTCCCTCTTGCCATGATAGCCAACTCAATTCTATAAGGTTGAATTCCATCTCCATTCTATATGGCCTGAACGTCAATCAGTTTCTAAAATTATAGTTTATATCCCTTTCCTTAACGTTTACTTATATTTACTTTTTAAAATAATGTTTTAAAATGCAGCTGAAAAGATTATCACACAGCATTAAGAGGCATTTGTTTAAAACTAAGTCATTTCAGTAGTCCACTAACCATTCCCAAATAGGTATTCCTAAAGCATCACAAAACTTTTGAAGGCAAGATTGACAGCATACAAAATCATGTTCCTAGGTTTGCATAAATACTGGTTTCCCACTGGCCTTTCCATACTCCCCAGATCTGCTAACCTGTCAAAAGAGAAAGGCAACCTGAACTTTATGTAACATAAATGGAGATTATACACTTACATACCAACTGAGGACCTGGGCTGCAATGTCTAATTGACTTCTGGTATTTTCCTAGATGCAAGTCAGATCACAATGCAGTTTCAACATTTATCTGCATGCCAGTGAGCACGCAACTGGGAGCCTGTGCTAGCACGGAAAATGCTTTTGCTTATTTGCACTTCTCTATTTAGTCATTAGAAACCAGCAGAGAGGAAGAAGCTAACAGCTCTGGCACAGATCTACCAGAAAATTTTTCTATTTTTTTTCCCACTTCTGTTCTCCTAAGGTTTTTATTTTTTCCCTGTGTTTTTCTGTGGCCCTAGGAACGCCAAGCAAATGAACTGTGAATGTCCGTGGAGACCAACAAGTCTCCAGCTCTAATCCCAAGCACCCTCATGACACCGCTGTCTGTTTTGGGACAGATTTTAGCCTAATATTAACAAATAGCTGTCAACATGACCAAATTTCACCTCGGCGGGGTCTGAGAGGAGTGTGTGTGGTCCTGAAAAATGTTAATAGTGGATGGAGAGAGAGAAAATTCACCAGCAAATTTGGCAGGAGGTGTGGATGGGGCCTTGCTGGACCTCGGGAGCAGGGGGCAGCGTTTGCCCCTCACCCTGAGGGGGGCACGGGGGGCTCCCCCCTCTGAAGAGACCCCACACCCCGCAGGGGGAAGGAAGAGCCCGCCATGGCGAGGGGCGCCTGTCAGGGCTCCCGCTTCCTCGACCAAGCACCTCAAGCCCGAGGTCCCTGCGGGCTCTGGAGGGCGGGCAGCCCCTCAGGGCGGCCGCTTCCAGCGGCTCCCCACAACCCTTCCCTCAGAATCAGCCAGCCCCGGCGGCCCCGAGGGGAGGGAGCGCAGCCACCTTTCCCCTCCCCAGCACCCCGGCGGGACGGCGGCCCCTCACAGGCCGCTCCGCACGGGGCAGAGCTGCCCCCCGGTCCCGGTCCCCGGTCCCGTCCCCCGTCCTGTCCCCGGAGCCGAGCGCTGCCGCCGCCGCCGAAGGCGCTCCCCGGGGCGGGGAGGGGAAGGGCACCGCCGGGAGGCGGCACCGCTCTCCCACCTGCCCCCCGGCGGCGGCGGCGCCGAGGTTCGCGATGAGGCGGCCGCGGGGAGCAGCCGGAGGAGTTTGTTCGCCGCCTGGCCCCGGCTCCCTGATGCTCTGAGCCGGAGTCTGTCTCCTCCTCTCCCCGGGCTCGCACCCGGGCTGGATGCTCCCGCTCGTTCCTCGCCACGCCGCTCCGCTCGCCAGCCGCCTCCTCACCAGCCATGGAGCCGTCAGCAGCCGCCCTGGACAGCACCCCGGACCCCGCCATCGTGCAGCCCCCCGGGAGCAGCCCGTCGCTGCCCCCCCGGGAGCAGCAGCAGCAGCAGCAGCAGCAGGAGCAGCTGCGGATCGGGGAGAGCGGGCAGTTCAGCGAGGGGCTGGAGGACCGAGGTGAGCGCCCGGCGTCCCTCACCCCGCACCCGCCTTCCCCCAGGGCAGCCTCCCTCGGGCCCCGGCCGCCCGACGCCCACCCCCGGCAGTTTTTTTTTTAAATTATTTTTCATTTTTTTTTTTCCCCTTCGTCTTCCCCTGCAGCCCCCTGACGGCCGCAGCCCTACCTCCTCACGCCTCCACAGCAGCCCTTCCCACCTCTGTCAGCCCCACATCGGCTCTGCCCGGACCCCGCGGGCACTCCCTCACAACACCCCGCTCCCCGAACCTTTCCCTTTTCGTTTCCCAGCTTTAAAATCTCCTCACAAACTCCAGTCGGGGCTGCTCCCACCGAAAACTTGCCTGCTTGCCGGGGCAGCGGGCGCACATGGCGCCGCCGGGCTCCTGTCAGCGGGGCCCCGGGCGGCCAGGTCAGTCAGGGCCCTCCCTTAGTCCCCGTCCCCTGACTAGTATTTTGTTCTTTACCAAACTACCTGACCAGGGGTGGAATGCTGCCTGCTTCGCAGCCGTGCTAGCCTCAAACACGTTAATTTTTGGACTTCTGTTGGCGGTGTGCGAGGCACTTGGCTTACCTGCCGCCCATCTGGAAATACAGGCAGCTGCCATTTTAACCCTCCGCCTTGCCCCGGCCTCCATAACGCCTACAGGCTCCTGTTCCACACAATTTGTCTCATTTTTTTATTTCACATACTGGCTTTTCCTTAGCATCTCTATTCCATTTTGTCCCGTTTCTCTCTCTCTCTCTTTTTTTTCCATTGTGCTTCCCAAAATCCCTTTTGTGTTCCCAGTCTTCACCCCATCCTGCACGTAACCCCTATATCCCCTGGTCTCTCTCTGGTTTTCCAAACTCCCGTGCTTGCTCGCTTATCTTAGCCATGAAATAGAGATGTAGCTAGGAAGAGCAATCACCATCTTCACTGCCTGCTTTTGGTCACGTTGGGACTGGGGACGACCCTTTTCCCAGGGGTGCCCTTACTGTCACAGCCAATGGCAGGTGGCAGGCATCTTGACTGAGGGCAGTTTGAGGCTTCAGTTCTGTTTTATATAGCAGGAATCAGAAATTTTGGTTAGGTTCAAACGTGGAAACTTGAGTGCAGAATTTTTCCATTTGAGCCCAGTACGACAGAGCTAAAGCAGAAAGCTGGGCCTTTTGGTACTAAGGGTAGTTCCAAAAAGAGAGAGAGTGTGATGTACCTAACCTTTCTTTCTAGGAGGGAGAAGAGACTAAAGCTGCTGCTTATTTCTTTCTTTGCATTCACACTCTTTCAATGGCCCTTGTGGTAGCTCTTTCTTGTAGTCTTTCATAGTAAAGTCACCAATTCTATCTCCCAGCTTAATTCCCAGTCATCATAGAGGATATTCTGGTCTGCTTTTTGCAGGTTGTCCCCATTGGAATTGTTACAATCTGTCCTTTTAGATTGTACGTTTTCTTATGCTCTTTTCCTATGAATCATAGCTGATCCAGTTATAGAGATGATACTTCCATGTTTGCTAAAAATAAAAAATAACCCCAAATTTTAGAACAAGATATTTGTTCTTTAAGATCAAGCCCAAATTCAGCGGTATTTTTTTTTTTTTTTTTTGATGGGGTCCTTAAATTGACATCTTACGTGAACAGTTTTTCTATTTGCCTTATCTTTTTCACAAATTCTAACTTGACATTTTAAAATGATCCTTTAGCCAAATAGAAAAGTACTTCTGGTAAGTCAGCATATGGTAAAGAATATCCTAGAATCACTTCACAAATATGCCAAGCTTGTGTTCTGCAACTGTTTGGCAGGTTTTTTTTCCTTCTGATATATATATTTTTTTGGAAGAAAATCAGCTAATATAGGAAGGTACTAAAAGATAAAGTAAAAATCCAGTGGATTTAACCAGCTCATCATCTCTTCTTTAACACAGAGTTATCTGTGTGTTAAATAAATAATTGGCAGTATAATTATTCAGTATGTTAATATCAGGGTGGAGGAATCTTTTCAGTAGATACTAGCTTTTCATTTTTGTTGCAATGCAGGTTATACTGAAAGTATCGTTCAGCCTGCCTCCAATGGATGCTTAAAATTTGTTTTCTTATGGTCAGAGGAAGAATGTGGAGGTTTACCTTGTGAATCATATTGTTGTGTGTAAATTAATGAGCAGGTGTTGATTCTCAATAATTTCCATGCTGTGGGTTTGGTAGTCATGTGAATGAGTTCGTATTTTTGTGTGCTGTCCCTTGGGACACTCCTGAGAAAAATACGATCTTGTCAGGGAAGAGAATTTTAATTACATAAAATATTACTTTAGGAAGGATGGGATCATATCTGATAGCTAGAATATGCCAGCCATTTTGAGAGAGAGAGAGAGAGAGAAAGACACGCACACACATGCACGGCAGAAGTGGTTCAGTTTTATAAGGATTGCAGTCTCTGTCATACTGGACACGTGCTTGACATGTGAATACTAATTAGCAGTGCTTTGCTAGCTCTGGGGCTTATTATGCACTTCTCAACTTAATTAGGATATTATTTGATTTGCAATTATCAACTGTATATGTTGGTCTTCCCAGGTAATAGTGAGCAGTAGCCATGAACTATAGTATGTCTTTAATGAAAGAACCAGGTGAACGGTATCTCTTATTCTGTTTTGTGTTTATTTCATGTTTGAAGTCTTGAAAATCAAAATTGGCTAAGGAAACCTACTTTACTTTATATTCCAGCAAGATTTGGGCCTTAATTTAAAATGCTTGTATTGGGGAGGGGGGAAGAAGGGGGAATCACAAAAACATGACATTTTTTTCTGTGTGGTTTTATTAGTAGAATCCTTTATTTCAACATCTGTTGTTATTGACCTCATAACAGATAGCAATTAAATTGTGGATCGTTATGTGTACTGTCAGTAGATAGTAAACATTGCAAAAAATGTGTATTCCTTCACACAGATGAAGGCAGGCTAAGTGAGAAATGGCTGTGCAGTACTGTAGGTGAAGGACTCAGACCTTTCAGGGTTGTCATCTGGTAATTTTCAGGTGTCAGACAAAAAATTTGCATACTAAGACACAGACATTGTTTTCTGTCGGGCCTAGTAATTCTGTTGTGCACAAGTTTGCGAATTCTTTTTCATTCATGAAGAGGGCAGAGTGCAGCACAAAAAGGAGGAAATATTTGAAGTTGTCTGAAAACACAGCATCAATTTAAATTCTCCCAGTGTCTTTCTGAACTCTCTAATAGAGAAACTCTCTCTGCTTTCCAGGCAAAGTAATTGACGTGAAAAAGCGTAAGGCACTTTTCCAAGAGAGGGCGAATTCCACCAGCTATTCTGGGATTAGAATTCTGACAGGCTTGAAGTGGCAGAATAAAATCTGGTGGCTCAAATTGCTACCACCCCTGGATGCCTACCCTGCTGCTGACACATTGCTGCCCCTGAGGCAGAGATGTCTGATTCACTTCTGCGTTGATTCCAAAACCACTGCAGTGTTGAGCCAGCGCATTACAGCCAGTTGAAATTAATATCTGCTAGCATTAATAAACTGGGCTGAGCGTGGTGTGGGTTCAGGATTACGCTCATAACCAGATCAGGTGTCCCTACCTTCAGGGTTGCAGTAGCCATCAGGAAGGCTGAAGATAAAACTGGGGGAGGTGAGGACAGTAACAGCTTCAGCTGTTAGGTTTTAATCTGCTGCTTTGTCTGCCAGCACTCCTCTTCCCTACCCTTTGCCTAAGACATTGGACCAGCTACTGAAAGATTTCACTATTTCTACACACATTTTGACAATGTTTCTACACACAGAGCCCTAGTTCTGCACGCTGTGGGCAGGCAAGTCCCTCTGAAAAGGGATCATCACCTGAGAAGGACCACCCACAATTTCTGGAGTAATTCATTAAGGAAGTTAAAAGTCAGCAGGCCTTCTGTCATCAGCTAAGCAGATTTGAGTTGGAACTTGCTGGTGAAAAAAAAGTATCTGCGGGTTTCAAATTAAATGAATATCATATGCAGAAAAGAATCTGGATGGGATAAACAAAAGGCAAATCATTTAATTATGAATGCATCAGAAAAGTGGCTTAAGACTCAGACTGAGAGAATGAAAACCAAAGAATGTACTTTTCTTTATTTTTAACTTGGTTTCTTTTCTGCAATTTAAGATGAGTGGACAAAAGATTTCCACAAATTGAAAGCATCAAAGAAGAGAGAAAGCAGTCCCATTCCCTTTTGTTAGCAGACTTTTGCGCTGATTAGAGTAAGGCCAGAATTGTTCTTCAGACAGTTCCTGGTGCAGCTTCTAGACGGGGATGTATTCTTACATTTGGGGGAGGACATTATGCTTCAAGAGTTCTTTTCAACTGTGCTAGCTTTGATTCTAAAGTGTGCCTGCTTCTACTTTGATGCTCAACATGTGCAGTGTATTCCCGTGCATCGGTAGGTTTTTTCTCAGAGACTGGCGGACACAAGTTTTTCTCCTATGTTAATTACGTTCAGGATCCTGAACTGCAGAAATGATTTTTGATCTCAGCGAGTGTAGGATGGGGCTCTTTCTTGTGTAGATGTATAGGTGGAAAACACAAGTGATGTGAATTTCTGTTAACTGCCACACAATTGCAGTGCTCTTATCAGTGGCTGAGGTGTGGGCCTTACCTTCCATGTGGAGTCAAACCAGCTTGTGTGTGTTGTGCTTGCTTACTCATACATTTCTGATGGCTTTATTCACCTAACCACGATAACCTTGCTAATGTGAGCAGGATTTGATTCTATATTGATTCGATATGTAATATAGAATGTAAATATGTGATCTAGGTCTGAACTAACACAGCTGTGTTTTTAAAAAGAGCAATGTATTGTTCATACCCTCTTTGCTTATTGCTTATCAGGTTTACTAGAAAGCAGTACAAGGCTAAAACCTCATGAAGCTCAAAGCTACAGAAAGAAGGCCTTGTGGGTTTCCTGGGTCTCCATTATTGTCACACTGGCTCTTGCAGTGGCTGCTTTCAGTGAGTATTGGGAAAATTTTAAATCTTCACACCTCTTTCTTTTTTATTTTTATTTATTTATTTATTTATTTCCTTCTTTATTCTGTTAGATTCCCAGAATTTCTCAGAATCTTTGTGGAAGCTTTCTCATGTTTTTTCTTTGCAACTGCTAAAAAGGTTTCTCTCTAGACTGTCTGTGTCTGCATGGTGCTTATAAATTAGTAAAACTGTTGTTTTTTTTCTGCAGAGAATAGGGTTGTTGAAGGTCGGAGAAAGAAACAGGAGATGTTGATTCCTGTTAGCATTTATGCATGTGGAACTGTTCATTTTACAGAATAGCGTAAAAAAATCATTATGGAGTGGATTGCCTTTAACCAAAGGGGTCAAATATGACAAGTCTTAATCCACCTGGGATTCATAGCTGGAACACTATAACAAACAGTAGTGAATTATAAGGGGGAAATAGATCATTTTTCTTACACTAGCAGATAACCTAACACCATGTTAATGTGAAAGAGAAATACCAGCTTGTTTTTAGGCCAGTGTTTTTCATAAGTTTCAAGACATTTGTCTATTTTACCTCTACACAAAGAATTTGAAAAACAAACAAAAAAACCTCTATTTGGAAAAGCGAAATATATTTCTTTTATTTCAAAACAGGAAAAAAGGCCGCATTGTGTAAATAAAGATATATTTCAGTTCAATGCAAAACCTTAAACCCCCAGCATTCTTATTCAGCTGAGGAACACTACATTCCCATAAGGACAAAAAGAAATGTGGAGTCTGGATCAAAATCTTTGCAATGGCACATTCTTTGTTTAAAAGAGGAAAAAGCAAGAATTATTGAATGTATATGTTTGTATAAGCAAAAGGAAAGCTCTGTCTAGGAGACAAGGCATCTGAGATGTCTCAAAACATCATTCTTCAGCTTGAAAAAGACACTTGCATTCTTTTTTGGAAGCTGCAGCAGCATGTGTTTTATTATTCTAATCTGCAGTGTTCGACCTGCTGCTGGAAGTTGGTGTCAGCTCCCAGGAGAGGTTATTAGAATCTGACCAAATGGTCTCTGAAACCCAAAATACATTACTTGGAGCGATTTTTATGGAAACACAGGTACAACAGCTTGATTCAAAAAGCAGAGAAAAGAGCAGGAACACTTAAAAGCAGAGCATAATACTAAAGAATTTGAGCATTAACAAGAAAGCAGGGCATCAGAGTTTCCATTTTGTTCTGCTTCATGAAAATGCAATAGTCTGGCTTTTGTATGGCAGCAACATAAAACTGTGTTTTAGAATAAATTTAATTCATTTCATATTAACAATATGATTTTAGGAAACATTGAGAAATAGCTTTATTTTATTTTAAGCTTATGTCAGATTTACAAGTACAAAAACAGCAATTAAACCACTCTATTTCTTTTAAAAGGGTCTCTTAAAATTTAGTGATTTATTTAGGTTATCTGCTAGCTTTTTTATGTTTTGTTTTGTTTTTCTCTCTATTTTCCTTATTTGTGTCATTCTGGTAGTGTTTAGAAATCCTAACAACAACAACAAAAGGCAGATAGAGTAGTCCCTGCCTGCATGTATGTTGTGACTCAGGTGGAATGGATGGTCATTGAACGACTGAAATCAGCGATGTTTTTGGAATCTTTCCTCATGGCCTGAAGGGGTTAAATTTATGAAGAACAAAAGAGGAAGCAGCACACATGCATATTCAATTTGTAGGGGATCTCTTAATAAACAATTGACAGTTAAAGTTAACTTAAGTGCCACTGAAGTATTGTCAGGGCTTTTGGTATGCTTAATATTAAAACTTCGTAATCTTTGAGGAAAATGCAGTGGTTCTAGAATCATTTTGCTCCCCCATGAAATTTTGCAGTTGTGTTCAGTTTATTGTCTCACTTGGGCTGCTCTCATCTCTTTTGCTGTCCTTTTAGCCTGCTTCTCTAGCCAATCTGTGATCTGGGAGACATGTCAGGTTCCCAGAGTTTGCTGCCTGTTTTATATAAATGACTGGTTGTCACCCTGGGGTGTCTGACACTGCCAATTCTTTGCAAACACCTGCTATTTAAAGTATCCTGTTTCCTTTTTACCTCTTGTCTGTAATGGTAAGGTGTTAGCAACATAGCTGTGATGTTCAGTGAGAAATGGGAACCTGCTGTGGTAATTGTCAGGCTACGCTGACGTACTCTCACTACTCTTTCTGATTTCCTCATAAGGTCTTTATGCAAATCTCTGGTTTATACTCTTCTAGGCCTCAAAATCCTTTCTTCTGAATGTATCTTACAATGCTGCTTTGCAGCTGCGCTCGATACGGTAAAGATACTGAGCCAGGGAATTGGCATTGCTTGGTAACTGCAGTTGAAGAAATGGGACACCTGGAGGACAGGAAGAATGCTAAGGAGAGTGATACTTGTTGCACAGACTGTGTGCAGAGTGAGGAGGTGGTTCCCAAGCCTCCTCGTCCAACCGAGGATTTGTAACTAGACTTCCTTCCCTTTTTTATGGCCTGTCCTGTCACTTGTGTGCTGCAGCTTGATCATGTCCATCTTTTCAAAGACCAAAGTTGCTTCCCAAGCTATTTTTGCAGCATTAGAGTATGTTGGAATGGCTGCTCTTCACTGGTATGAGATGTTTCCTTCCAGTGGGATTACAGTGCCCCAGCTGAACCCTGATCTTTTGCTTGATAATACTGAAAGAGACTGATAAATCTCAAGTTGATCTGAATATATAAAGAAGTTCCTTATTTACATGATGATCCGTGGCACTTGAGGCTGGAGCTGTGCTGAACTCTGTGTGTTAGACTTATTGTTAAAAAGGACATCTGGTCAAAATCTCTGGAAAGATCCATTCTTTCTTACTGTCAGGTATTTAATATACTTAATTTTACTGCAGAAATGCTGTGCTCTTAAAAGACCTTTTGGCAGCTTGAGCTGCTGTCTGTAAATACCACTTCCTGTCTGCAGAAGCACCGTGCGGTAATTGTCGTGGTCTCCCTAGCTCTGGGTGCTGTTGAAGGCATTGCTTGTCAGCACATGGTTGCACAAGGCTTCTATAAAGTCTTTATAGACTTCGCTTTGTAAAATCCTTGATGTTAGCAGAGCCGTATGGTGCTGTCTCTGTAAGTTAGGCTTGCTTAGTATCAGCTCTGTGTATTCTGACATTTGTGGGTTTTGTGCAACATGTTTATGTTCAGATATTAAGCAATGCCTGACAGATAAGTTAATTTCCCTTTTCCTTTCTATATTGCCTGAAATGTGCATGTTTGTAGAGTTCTCATACAGAATGTATTTTCATTTTTATAAAAACAGAGTCATAAACTGAGACTGGGCATGATGAAAGTTACTAAAATCAGCATTAGGTTGCTGCTCAGCACCCAAAGTAAGTACTGGAATAATCACATTAATCTAATTATTTCTTTCTGTTTCACAATAATACAAGAAAAGAATCATACCGTAGTAAAACATTTTTGTAATGAATGTATGTGTAGTATAATGCTGTGATCTAAATCATTTTGTAATAACAACTATAACTTCTCCTTCCTGTAGCTGCAGTGTTGTAGGTTCATCGTAAGCCTCGTTTCAGTGTCATAATAGAGGGTGAGGGATTATTACAGGTACTTCTGTGTTTTGCAACCCATCGTTCTTAGTTTCTTGACATTTATGTTACTAAAACCTAATTTTGAAAAAAATACAAGTAAGTCTTTTGCTGTTATAGTTTATTTCCTGCCTGCCGAGCTAATCTCTGATCATATTACTAAAGCAGAAAACAAACTCTCATTCTGCCTGGTATTTCTTGTCCCATTTAGACTTGTGATTCACAGAACACGTTCTGTTCATTCATCTTTTTGATTTGATTAGCTAAAATTGTTTCGTAACGAATGGAGTGGTCATATTGATATGTCAAAACAATGTGTGGACCAAATTCTGCACTGCAAGCTTTCTTTGTAGGCAGAGATTAATTTAGATTGTATGTCAGCTTTGTAAAGGCAGTGGTCAAGGTGGGACTTGAGTCCTGGTGTGGTCAGAGCATGCCTGAATAGGCTCTGCACGTTTAATGCACCATGGGAAAAGTTGTCACTGGGCTATTTGCAAAATGCTGGGGAAATAGCAGGCAGGTTGTGGAATCCATCCCAGTTGCTTGACAGATCACTTGTTTTAGACCACCGTAGATACACTTGAGGGTTGGGCTTTGTAGAAATAACTGAAAACTTTAGTGCAAGTGATGTGTTTATGATTCAAAGTTTTACCCTGGTAACTGTTTAGCCTGGTGTAATAAATATGCACTGTTATTTTGAGAAGGTGAATTCTATTAATCTGGTCAGTGTTTCAGTTGCAAACTTGGTAGTTATAATTCTAGAAGTGGAAGTATTTTATAGGATTAGCTATTGGTCCATGGATAAGACATTGCAAGAAAATGCAGAGAAATGGATGTTCTGATTTTATATGCAAAATCATTTGTTTAAACATGAATTCCTGAAAATTTGGTTATTAAAGCAAACTTTCACATACTGGGATTAGAGAGGCATTTTATTTGAAATGCAGGAAAAATGAAGTTTTAGGATAGAGCTTTCTTTCAGACAGGAGGTTCATGCTAGCTTGCACTCTACAGACATTGAAATGCCAACAAACCTTAGAAAGTCTGGATCCAGGTTCACTTTCCTCATTCAAATGACTGAATTGAGCCAGAAAATCTCATTTTGGCTAGCTGTAGGACACAGCTGCTGATTCTTCTCCCCTATAACACTACTCCAGTGCAGTTCAAATGGAGTTACGTGGGACAAACACTGAGCAAGTGAAGATGTTGTCCTCTGGATGCTTGGATGTGGATATATTGATGTAATCTATCACTCCTCATCTCAGGCATACACATACAACTGAGTTGGGGAATGACTGTATTAATTTATTAATGAATAAATAATGTTCCCAGTGATCCATTCCTATTGTTCCTTGAAAAAATAAATATATGCAGACTTTGCCTTGTTTGCACAATACTTAGTATACACTGGGCGCAGCTGTGAATAATAATACTAATAATTAATGTAGCTGAAGGCTCATGATTCTGAGCCTCTTTAGTTTGGATATCCAATTCAACAGTCTTTAAAGGTCATTGAATTTCAGAAAAATGCCGGGCATTCAGAACTCAGGTTGGTTTAAGAATGTCTCAGCTGGGCACCTAAACAGAGTTCTCCAGGATCACTGACCACATGGCAAGTCTTGGTCTTCGTGTTTTCTCTTCTGGGAACTATAAAGCATTGCATTTCCCAGTCCTAAAAATCTGAATGTATATATATATTTATATTTTTTTAGCAGAACATTTGTTGTGTGTATTCAGAAAGTTCCATTTTAAGTCACAATGCCACGCAGAAACTGAAAGGCTAAGTACAAAATAGAACTGCCGTGTGGTAGTGTGCAGATCCCTCATTTTGCATACTTTTCAGGGCATTTAATTATATCATTTACAAAAAGACAGCTGCTTTGGGGTTGTCGTCTCACAGAAGCATTAATGAAATATAGAATTTAAGTTCCCAAGGTAGAGTTCTGATATTGGTGACATTTGTGCAGCCCTATTGTCCTCTTTATAGCTGTATCACTATAGTTGAAAACAGAGCTTGGCCTTATATCATATTATACCTAAGATCTAAAGGACAAAAACCAAATTGCCTGTGCAGCACTGGCAGAAGAGAGTCTTGTATAGGTCAGTCTGTACTAAGTAACGGCAAAATACAATTTTCATTCACTGAAAATGAAATGAGAAGCCAGTAAGGGCCTGTCTTTTTTTAGGTGTACAAAACTCTAAGTGACTTTCTTGGTAGGAGAAAATAGCATATGGATGTCAAGTTCAAGACTGATGACTGCTGAACAGAAGTATGGGTCTAAAATCTGCAGTGCTTCACACATCATGAAATCTTTCACTGAGCTGACGGGCAAAATGATGACAGAAGTCTGTGATATCTAGAGTAGCATAGATGCAGTAGATGATCTGTATCTATATTCTTAAACAGTAAAGAAATTTTAAAAATTGTTGCTGTGGTGAAAGTTTATTAAAACAAGTGAATTCATTTCATTTTCATCTAAAATATGAGAGCCTGTTGAATTTTTGTATTATAATACTGAAGCTTAATCATTCCTTGATCTATATGGTGATTCCTTCATGATGAGAGAAGGTGATCCCAAGAAATTCGGAAATTAAAATCGAGTGGTGATATTGAGAGAAAGCTAGCACTATAACATCATTTCATATAGGATAGGAATCCTCAGCTACGTTAAATCTAAGCTATGTAGTGTAAAAGTCATAATCACAATTCTGTTCCCTATCCTTTTAATTTTCCTTGCTGAGATTCAGAGTTTTGTTGTGCAAGACTCTGAAGTCTAGGCAATATCTAGTCCTGTAAGAACTATAATAGTTATTAACATCTATTATCTTATATAAAGCTTATACAATACAAAATACCTTTATATATAATATATATATTCTAATATATATTATCCCCTTTTATTCCCTATATAATATTCCCTTCTAGTACCTATGGGAAAGCAGGAGTGGGACTCTTTGTCAGGGAGTGTAGTGATAGGACAAGGGGTAATGGCTTTAAACTGAAAAAGGGTAGATTTAGGTTAGATATTTGGAAGAGATTCTTTACTGTGATGGTTGTGAGGCCCTGGGCCAGGTTACACAGAGAAGCTGTGGCTGCCCCATCCCTGGAAGTGCCCAACGCCAGGCTGGATGGGGCTTTGGGCAACCTGGTCTGGTGGGAGGTGTCCCTGCCTGTGGCAGGGGGTTGCAATGAGATGAGCTTTAAAGCCCCTTCCAACCCAAACCATTCTGCGATTCTATATTTTTATATAATATTGTGAATATGTTTTTATATTGTGAGATTTTAGGCACTTGAAATTCAGCCCTGAGTTCTGCAGTCGGAGTTTTGCTGGGTTTCCATTACAGGCAGCTTTGTGTTTGATTCAGAGTTTCCAATTAGGAGAATGCAGCTGGGTGGCAAGGTACGATATACAGATGAGTAAGGTAAACAAGAAGGCAGGGGTAAGTAATTGGGCTGGTGTCGGGCATCCTGCTCATAGCCCTCGGAGAATTATTCTGTGTCATTAGAGATAGGTGTAGATGGGGACTCTTTTGTGTATGGGAAGAGATGAACTGAATGCTTAATAGGGTGGGTTTTAGGCCCACCAGGTGGTGAAAGCTGACCGGTGTGGGAATGATGTGCCCTACAGCCATCCCTAGCCTGCAGCAGAAGGAAAATGTGTGTTTTGCTTGAAAGTAGACAAAAATATTCAGAAAAATAATGGGTATTAGGTTTATTGCATGT